>NC_043968.1:457578-627578 GCF_902148855.1 Sphaeramia orbicularis | reverse complement strand
GCAGGTACCAGTGCCACCCCAGTTGATTGACAGGTCACTGTAAGTCTCATTGAAACATACGCGATTATTGGAAATGCGAAACAGAAAGGCAGAATAAATGTCTTTCAAATGAATGACACATATCGAGAGAACCTACTTTGATGGAATACAGTAGAGATAGATAGATAGATAGATAGATAGATAGATAGATAGATAGATAGATAGATAGATAGATAGATAGATAGATAGATAGATAGATAGATAGATAGATTTATATAAAAGTAATGTAATAATACAATAAACAAAACACCTATAGTATGCACAGCATACAATAATTTATCACACAGTGATATCAAAAAGTCTAATGGCAGCCGGCAGGAAGGACCTCCTACTGCGTTCAGTCCTGGACCGACGTAGGCTAATGTTAAGGCTAATGTTATGAAAGGCTAATGTTATGAAAGGCTAATGTTATGAAGGCTAACGTTATGAAAGGCTAACATTATGAAGGCTAACGTTACAAAAGGCTAATGTTATGAAAGGCTAATGTTACAAAAGGCTAATGCTATAAAAGGCTAAGATTATGAAAAGCTAACGTTATGAAATACTAACATTATGAAGGCTAACGTTATGAAAGGCTAAGATTTTGAAGGCTAATGCTTTGAAGGCTAACATTATGAAAGGCTAATTTTATGAAAGGCTAACATCCTATGTTTCCGTCATGTTGAAATCATTTCCATTCATGCAGCTGCTTGTGTGACCAGTAAAACCTACAAACTGCTCTTGATCAAGTCATGATCATTTTATAATAGTTGGTGTAACCCATATCATATAATATGATAGAATATAATATGATATGACATAATATGATAAGAATTTATGCACTAAATTGTCATTAAATTATGTTTCAGATTGTTATATTTTCCTAATATTAGTAAACAGATTTTGTTCAGGAGCCAAAGAGTTAACTTCCTGGAAAAATGATTGACACACAGCTCCTGACCTATGAGCTGTTGTAAATCGGCGCATTGTCCCGCCCCTTTTCTCTGGAACCTTCCGTTGTTGTCGGTTCCTATTTTCGGCGGGAGCTCTTGAACTCAGCACAACAGACCGAGACGGAGAAAAGAGAGAGAAACAAAGTGAGAGAAAAGTCTAAAAGGTGAAATGTTCCAGTCAGCTCCACTGTCAGCAGTGACACAACTCCTTTTTCAGAGTCTTTTGGAGCCCTTTGCTGGATTTTCCTCCATCCTGAAGCCCAAACTTCACCGTGAGCCGCGGGAAGGTCAATTCAGACATCTGCTCCGAGTGAACTCCAACATGTTTCACTGTAAATATTATTGGATTCATTCATGGTCTGAAATGAAGCTAAAGGTTCAGAAAGTCATTATTTTTGTCCTCTTTTTATACTTTTCTTTGTTGAAGAAATCCGAGGCTTTGAGGCGCCGCCATTTTGTTCCTCCTCTTTCTCCCTGTGTGAACTGGTGAGTGAACTGTTACTGAACTGAACGGATACTCCTGTTTGTCATGTAAAACACATTTTATCATACAACTGATTGAAATGTGAATGTATTTTATTATTTTTACTGTGTTTTCTGGTGAATTGTTACTTGTGCTTAACAGTCACACATATTTTGCACATAATTTGAAGTATTCACACTGTAAAACACATCTTTTCCTATAAGTAGTCCATATGTGATGTTGTTTCATTGTTCTACTGCATTTTCTAGCAGTGCCTTAAAGAAAAAAAAACGGATTTAACATGTGAATGTAATGTTATTCTAAGTAATGTTACAGAAGTGCATTAGACAGTAATAGCACATTACTGTGTTTTCCATTGTTTTATTAACTTACCAGCTCATAAGCTGTAAGCGATTGTCATCATGCGGCATCGTTGTTGTCTGTCATCATCTGTCATCTGTTACAAAACTTTCAATCGTCTTCTTCTCCAAAACTACAATTCCGATTGACGTCAAACTTGGTATACAGCTTCTTCATGATGATATCAACAAAAGTTAGTGAAATTATTTGGATCCGGATCTGATTCTGGATTTGATGTGATTTTGAAAAATTTTCCTCATTATAAGAGATAGGAAGCTTTTCATTTGGCCGGTAAGCTACAGGGCCATTGGTGCTATTTTTTTTTCATCTGTTGTCATGTAATATGTTACAACATGTAAAGTTACAGTCAGATAGATTGTGAAAATTGAATCTTAGATAACTTACGATGTTTAATGACACTGTCTTTTGACAGGTCAGAGTTTATATATATATATATATATATATATATATATATGTATATATATATATAAATATATATACAGGGTGTCCCATAAGTCTCCATACATAGGAAAAATAAACGTTTCTTGACATAAACCATTTTTATTTATATAATATTCTCTATATGACTGCCATTTTGTCGGGAACACATTTCAATGCGTGTCCTCCACTGCTGAAGAACTATAAAGAAGAAATATAAAGAAATACATGTTAGAACCATGGAATGTATTATGTCTCCTATGTATGGATACTTATGGGACACCCTGTGTGTGTGTGTGTGTGTATATATATATATATATATATATATATATATATATATATATATATATATATATATATGTACATTGTTGAACTTCCATCGTTACTTCATTGGATCATTCGACAGTTCATGGTGAGCCAAACCCGGCAGGTGATCTCTGATCCTGCTCCTGCACGGTGCTTTGTGGTAGGCCCACTGCAACCAAAACCCTTCTACATCATCTTACACCAACTGCCTCTTCCCAACACACACACACACACTCCCCTGGAACTTTTCGACATTCAACTGGACTCTTCGGACTTTTGACATTTACACGTTCAAACACACAGGAAGTGGACTTGGTGTGGGTTTTGTTTCTTTTTGGGAGCCATTCCCTTAGGAATAAGGTTTTGTGTTTGTTCAGACTTTTCAAAATTTTAGCCCTCCAAAAAGGCTGGACAGGCAGCACACAATGTTATGACTCATGTTTATCCTTTTTCTTATTTTATTTATTTTTACCACAGGTCATAAACCTTTAAATAGAAACAGACACACAGAAATGCATAATTACGATATACTCTTCACACATGTAAAACAAATAAGTAAAAAAAGTTATCTCCCACATAACAAAGCAGACTTAAAACACAAGACACATTAGACTAACTGCAGTGACTATATTAATCCGGAAACTACATTACCCAGAAGGCTTAGTGTCCTGGAAGCATTTGCAAAGCACGTCCCCGGGGCCACCGCAGAGTTGTTATGAATTAGAGCCCTTGGACTGATACCTACACGTGCCGACCACAACACAAACAAACCCACAAATGCGATACAGCGCAACATCATTGCAATGGATTAAGAGTTAAACGTTGCCACTCACTACGGTGTTTACTACAGCAGTCGCCGGCAACGTTATCTTAAAGAATATTTAAGGCAACATAAGATATGGCTAGCATTGATAATTAAATACAAATGCTAAACAAGACTCACACCACAGCTGAACTTTGGCATACTCACAACCCACAATTTAACCAATATGAACAACCTTCCACCGTAAACTAATGCTAACTTAGCATGACAAATGATAACATACACAAGCATCTATTAATGATTAAGCACCGTTAGCAGCTGATATTAGCTGATAGCATTTGTTACATACCAATGGGCTGTGAGCTCCTGTCAGTGGTGAACAGATCAATGAACAGGTTGATTAGAATAGGTCGCGGCTGCTATATATAACCTCAGGCAACCCCGCCTGCTCATAAATATAATTTGCCAGACTTATTTAACCATAATATAAAGATTACTGTTACCGGTAAAATTAGACAAAAACATGTAAACATATAAAGAAATTTAAAGAAACCAAACAGTTACTATTTTCAGCAGTGAAGTTATTTGGACCCATTTACTACGTCTAAACAGTTTTATCGTGTTGCTCAGAAGTCTTAACAGTGTTGAAAGTGAATGATTTTCTATGATCCATGAAATGTTTATTGAATTTACATGTCAGTTTTGATTTCAGTAATGAGTAACCTTGTGTATGTTTAGATTAGACCGGGTGCACCCAGGTAAGAGAACTGTAACCACTGTGATTGTGAAAACGGTTGTTACTGAGAACTGTTAGTACCAAAAGAGAGAGAACTTTCATTTAAAATTTATTTCATTTGTTTATTTTTTTTTATAACTTTTTTCTAAAAATACAAGACCGCATTTATACAGTTCAGCATTTGTCTGAGTCTCATTCAACTTACACCTCCTGTGAAGCAGCCGTTTCTTCTGGTCCAAAATCCTAAAATTCTACACACTAATCTGTAAGTGTATATCAGCTGATGGATTTTTGGGTAAACTAAATAGAGTAGTCTGACATGTCACTGTTTCTAAAATAGTGTTTCTCTGGACTACTTTAAAAAAAATACTGGACATCATTAACCTTCCATAGACAAAAGCACTGGTTTATGTTCATCTATAGAACTCTGCTGGGTAAACTCCCAGAATACCTCAGTAGTCTTCTCTCTGTTAGCTCTAGTAGTTTCCATCTACGTTTCTCCAACTGGTTGCTTTTGACTGTTTCCCAAGTTGTGACAGACTTTGGAAGAACAGCATTTTCCTACCACAGTTGTGGAACAATCTTCAAAAAAACTGTAAAAGCACGTACATTCATGTCTGTTAATGATTTTCAAAGTTTCATGGAGAATGCAGTGAAGGAGGAATGTCACTGTTTTTCTTGATGTGATTATGGTTGAATAGTTGTTATTGTGTTTTATTGTTTATTGTGTGTCATGGATGTGTTTTATGTTGTTTGGACTTTGTATGGCTGATACCTTAGACAGGTCTGCCTTGCAAAAGAGATTTCTGACGTCAATGGGACTTCCTGGTTAAATATAGGTAAAATAAAATAAAATACAAATGCACATTGAAGTGCCTTTGTTTATGGAATGCAACATATAAATAAACTGGTTTTGCCTTTTCTATCTCTTCTTAAGGATCAGGACTGATGGAAAAGTAAAAATAGAATGGTATTTAATTGTGTGTGTGTGTGTGTGTGTGTGTGTGTGGTGGGAGGGATTGGACTGATTCTGTTTAACAGTTCAGTTACAGTAAATTGAAACAGAAAGTGAAAGTGTATTTTTTTTCCTGTGTATATAAAACAGAGCGTTCCCCTGCAGTCCAACCATACAGTTCATGTACACGTAGGAGACAACTATGAAACCTCTGAGACGTCCTCATCCTCTGTGAACCAGGTGCATGAAGGTTTGTAATGTGTGTTTTCATCTTCCTCTCAATCACCTTCAGCATGTAAACCTCCTGTACTGCAGTACTGCTATTTACATATTTCCAGTACTTTCTGCACTTCTGTCCTTCTACGCTTCTATATCTTAGAGGTAAATGTGTTTTTTATTTTGCTCCAGCTTTGGTTCCTTTAACCCAGGGGTGTCAAACATGCGGCCGGGGAGCCTAAACCGGCCCGCCAAAAGCTCCAATCTGTCCCATGGGATGAATTTGCGCAGTGCAAAAATTACACTGAAGATATTAACAATCAAGGATGTGAAACTCATTTTAGTTCAGGTTCCACATTCAGATCCATGTGATCTACCGTAAAATAATAACATAATAACCTATAGTGACAACTCCATTTTTCTAGGTTCAACTGGAGTCGTTCTGCTCTTTTGAGGCAAAACTTATTCAGTTTAACCTAGAATTACCAAGAACAATGACCAGGACAAATGAGAAATTGAATGAGATATTGTTTTTATTTTAGTTCCAAACTCCAAATTTTTACCAATATTCTGCCTGTTACCAAATATTTGAGTAACACTGTTTGTGATGCACTTGTATAAATGATAAGTTGAGGCATAATATTGTAAAACCTACAAAAAAATTAAATTTTTCAAGTTATTCACATGTTTTTTGTGAAAGGGTAGTTTGTAAATATAAATATTTTCACAATTTAATGTTTTTATTGCACTAAAACAAAGAAAAAGTAATACTGTATAGTTTATGATGCTGTTACTTCACTGGTCCGGCCCATTTGAAATCCATTTTGGCTGAATGCAGCTCCTGGAAGAAATGAGGTTGATACCCCTGCTTTAACCCTTTCTCATCCTTTCTCTGTCCTGTGAAAACCTCGTATCTCCACATGTGTTGATGTCCAGTGTTGGGGAGACTTAAACTACACACAGTTCAACTACATTTGGCTGTAATTTGCTGGTAGTTAATAGCCACGTGCTGCCCCACCCATGGCCATATTTGGTTTCATATACGCCACATGTGCATTCTCAATTAAACGCTGAAAATAAAACGTAGTTGTTAAAACTACTTTTTGTAGCTGTAGTTTTACAAACGCCATTGCTTCAGGCGTAGAATTGGAGTTTGTCTGAACTACCACTACGTAATTTTCCTCTGATCTGGAAGCCATTTTATTGGCTCCCACCTCAAGGTTCAGCTTTATCTTTGCTGTTCTGCTGTTGGACAAACATTCTACAAAGTGTTTAGATACGGCGTGGCAGCGACACGCCATTTTAACCCTGTAAAGCCTGAACCATTTAATCATTGATTGAAAATTCCAGTTCTTTGAAACTGGAGCCTTTATTGGTCCTCCAAAAAATGTTTTCAAATATCAATTTCCATGTATGAGTTTAAATTTTGTATCATATTTGATCCATCAGGTCTCAATGCTCAAATATTATTATTTTTGAACAAACAAAACATAATATAACACAAACATGTTTAACACATTGTTAATTCCTTTTCTAAATGGTCCTAGTTCTTCCTCCTTCCTCATTAATGACAGTCTTGTAGTGCCACTGGAAAGGCCTCTGGTGAATGAACTCCTCCCCCTGGTGGGTTATCTGTGTATTGGATGTATCTAATTGTACACATCAGGTTTTTCAAGACAAAAAATATCACACTGATCATATAGAGGGCTTCAAAACTCATGTATCAAATATGATACGTTTGGCGTTATAGGGTTAATTGACCGTCGTAAAACCTGGGTCGGCATCAGAAACACTGCACTTAGCTGGTTTTATTCCTACCTTTTAGATAGAACCGTTGTGGTCACCATAAGCAACCACACATCATCTAAAACCCAGATTACCTGTGGTTGTACCGCAGGGTTCAGTTTGGATCCAATTTTATTTTCTGTTTATATTCTCTTGTTCGGCCAGGTTTTTCAGTGACACAGTGTATCTTTCCATTGTTATGCAGATGACACACAGATATACCCTTAAACCCTTACAAAGACCATGACAACTGTACAGTGTTTGTACAAGACAAAATCATGTCATTTTTTCACGGAGGCCTCAACTTGCTCTTGAGTTTTGAATGGTGGCTGTACTGACTTCATAAGACAGCCATAAGAAACTACTGCTCCCTCTACAAATGTCTATGAACTCCAGAACTCGTATGAACCGGGAGATTTGTACAAACCCATCGTTCGCAAGAAGCTTTGTGACTGAGGCTTTATTCTTCTCAGTCATAGTTACAATTTCATCAGATACACAGAAAAAAATGAGAACTTGCTTTTGATCTTCCCAATGGCCTTCAGAAAATCTAGCTGATGTAACTTCCTGTTGAACATGTGACTTGTGGAATGTTCCAAATTTTTCAGAGGGGGGAATGTGTTAGGGTAACAGGACTGAGTGAGAATGTAGGGACATGAATAAAATGTGTATTTTCACAAAAATATTATGGATTTCTTATGGAAAAAAATGTATTTAAATTGTAGATGGTATATGGAGTCACACAACAATACAAAAAAAAAACAGTTCTGAAGTATTTTAATCATTATATTTCATGGTAAGGTGTGGCGTTAGGTGGTGGAGACTGGTAACAAAAGCTTTTTTTAGTGTTCTAGGTAGTTTTTATTGATGTTTTCAATTATATATTTTAAATTTGCAATTAGATCAATGTGCAGGCAGGGATGTAGAATTGGGTCAGGACACTAGGGACACGCCCCTACCAATATCCAGCCTCTACTGTGTACTCACTATCAATACAACCACTGTCCATAGTGTTTAGTCAATGATTATGGCACACAAAAGGTTAACAGTTGATCTCTGTTACAAGTCCCGCCTCTAACCTAAATATTGCTCTCCGATTGGCTCTGCGGTTTTGATAACTACATGTGAATGGCTCTCCCTGCTGTCACTCCATCTGCTTGTAAAAACTACTTGCAGTTACCTGTTCATTGGACAGGACAGGAGGCAGTTCATATCTCCAACCGCTTAGCATAAATTGTCAACATGTTTGCATTTGTTCTGTCTGGGTCATGTCTATGGAGAGACATTTGTTCTCTTCATACATGATAGCTAGATGGATTTAAATATCAGTGGTGTCATTAACATTTACATTTGTATTTGTGTGTGTGTGTGTGTGCGCCTGCGTGCTTGGGAATTAGGATTTGAAGAATGCCAAAGAAAAGAAAACAGGACCAAAGAGACCTCTATTGGAGTCAAAGTGTAAGTTGGTTCAAGGGTATAAAACTGTCGAGGCTCAACAGTACAGATACTGAATAAAAGACACTATTAAATACCAAACTGATACACATTTAAAGTTATTTTTTACTTATTATTTTCATGTATTTCTATTTAAGAGAGCAACTGTATAAAAAACACAAATAAAGAAAATTTGTGGTGAAAATATAATAAAACCTCAGATTGTAAATGTGATTCTAGATGTGATTTTATCCATATTTTTGGGGAATAAATTACATGTAATAATTGAAAGTAAAAGCCTTTTTTGCTCAGGCAGTAACTTTACCATCAAACTGTATGATCATTGTATCCATAATCTGTTCATATGTCATGAATCAACGTATTTATGTCAGGTGACAGACAGTAGAGAGGAGAGAGGAGATGGAGGAGGAGAAGCTGGAGGAGGTGGAAGAGGAGAAGCTGTAAATTCACAGGTGAGGTTAAATAATAATGGATATGTTCGTCATTAGAATAACTTTGCAGAATGCATGAAATTCTTGTATTGTCTTTAGATATTCAGATATGCATTATAAACATGTCAATTACTGAATTTTTTTCCGACTATGATTGTTTACTTGTTTGATCAGCTCTACATGACGTGAAATTATTATCGCAATGCAAAAAAACATCAACTTTTAGGAGTGCTGCCTTAGAGCACTTTTGTGTCCCCGCCAATGTCTAAATCAAACCTACTCCTTTGTGTGCAGGACACTTTAGTTAATAATAAAAATGTATTTTACAGTTGATTTTCCTTCACATTTATATATTTAATGTCTTGGAGACAGAAGTGCCACCCATTTGGTGGAATGGCCCTAATTTTAATTGAATTTAATGGTACTACTAATACATTTGAGGTTGAATTTACACCCACAAAGTCTGACGGAGGAAAGGAAAATGATTTGGTCGGGGACAAACTTAAAAAAACATTTTCAAGGCAGACTTTTCCAGAAAAGCTGGACATGGTGAGCAGAGGTGGTCCAACCCTGACGCTAGCTATCTTATCTAGTGGACATTCTGTGTCTTAAAGAGAATAGGAACTTATGTGAGGTATCCGAGTGGACAGAAGAGACTCAACTTGGGCCTCCATGGACATAAAAAAGGACTTAACGATGGACCTGAAACCCAGAGATCACCTCTAGGACAGAGTTAGGGTGGGGTTCAAAGAAAGGAGGGTGGATTTTATAAATAATGAGCATCTCTGGTGAGGAGGATATGACATTTTGGATTTAAATGTTGTATGTTTTTGTCCTGTTATTGGATAAATATTGATAGTGAACTGCTCCAGATGATGGACATGGTCCAGTTGTCATTGGAGTGTAGAGGTTTGGAGTTGAACAGGGTTTACAGCTGTAGTCAGAATGGGTTTCACCCTCAATACATCAAATTCCTCTCTCTCTTTAATGCCTTGTTATTTTTCAGGGGGTTTTTTTGTATAGTATTGGTGGTTTCCAGAGTTGTGACGTCATAGTGGTGATATTCAGAGGTGGATTAGGGCGAGTAAGTCTATATGTGATGCTTATTTCTGTTAAATGTTGCATCTTTCTACCTCTTAATTATCAATAAAGGTTCATAAAAACATAAAAAATTAAAATGAGTAAGTCCCTATTGAAGTACTATTAACCAAATGCACAACCGAACACTGGTAAATGATCATTTTAATATCATTCCTCACTTGCTCCAAATTATCTGAAATGAGGAGGGAGAGGCTGATTGGATTTTATTCCTTTTTACCAAAAACCACACGAATGCAAAGAACAAAAATGTTCATTCTTTTACTGAAACAGGTTAATCATTTTAAAGGTTTCAACACGTTTTTGGATCCACAGGTGAGTGATCCGGACTCCACAGCTCCTCGAACCTCAGCAAACAAAGGAACCAACAACCTTAAGGACATGGAAACTGGACCAATAAGGTAAGGAGGTTTTCTACCATGGTTTTATAACTCTTGATCCTTCTGCCATTTTAATGTGCATTTTGTATTAACTTTTATTTTCTGTTTTCAACGATTGGTTCGTAGGCCAACCATGAACACCGACATCCCAGTTCATGACAGACTCACAATACACTTCCATGCAGTTCTCTCAATAGATTTCAACTTTGATCCAGGGGAAGATTTCCTCTTCATCAGAGGTGGATCTCCTATTGGGACTTGGATAGAAAACATAGCTGAGCTGCATGTGAAATGGTACGTTTATTACTGAATGAATAGTTGATGAATCATAGATAGATAGATAGGTAGGTAGGTACTTTATTGATCCTGAAGGAAATTCTGTGAACTCCGTTGCTCATGTACATACATACATACAAATGAGATGTAAGAATTAAGTATAGAGAATAATAATAATAATAATTATAATAATTATAATAATAATAAGTAAATACAAGTGACACAGCCCTAATATATGAAAAAAATGACACAGCCAGAAAAATAAATAGCTAGTCTATACAATAAAAAGCACACAATAATATATATATATATATATATATATATATATATATATATGTATAGTAGTATATGAACATCCAATATATTATCTGATGAATAGAATCCAGTTGGATTCTAATAAATTTTTGTACCTTCTTTGGGACAATGTCTATAAAGTTTGTTCACAGTTTTGAGAAAAAATTTGATATTTTTGCATTTTTGATCACACATTCCACTGGGACTGATTCACATAGAACATATTAGCACATTAGCACAGTTTACCACTCAACATAAGAGACTCCCAATCATATTCCTCCTTCAAATCACAACTTAAACATTGGATGAAGGAAAGCCAGGCCTGTGACCATCAGTAGATCATCGTCACAGTGTTTTGTGTGTTTTTATGATGTTTTGTCTTTTATCAGTTGTCTTTCTTGTCACCTGCCAAAGGACTACAGATGGAAATTAGCTCTGTTGCTACAATCTGACATATTGAAAGCTGCAGTTATTGTAGATGTTCATTAATTTGCACTGTCCCTAATAAATAAATAAAATAAATTAGAAAAGCACTCGGAGAGCGCAGACCTCCACCAAGGCAGATCAGCCCCCCCCCATCACCACCAAAATGTAATCATTTGTTCCTTGTGCCAGTATCAACACTTCCTGAAAATTTCATCCAAATCTGTCCATAACTTTTTGAGTTATCTAGCTAACAGACAAACAAACAGATAAACCTGATGATATATATACCTCCTTGGTGAAGATAATAAGAAAACTAACATTTCCAATGTCCCTGTATGTCAACGTCATGTTATTATTACCTCCACCAAGGAGATTATGTTTTCATCGGGGTTTGTCTGTGTGTCTGTTAGCAAGATAACTCAAAAAGTTATGGACGGATTTAGATGACATTTTTGGGAAATGTTGATACTGACACAAGGAACAGATGATTAAATTTTGGTGGTGATCGGGGGGGGGGGGGGGGGGGGGCTGATCTGCCTTGGTGGAGGTCTGTGCTCTCCGAGTGCTTTTCTAGATTGAGGTTGTATGCATTAGAGATCAAACAGCTCCCCCTAGTGTCACAAAAGGATTTTGTTTGTTTGTTGTAGTAGGATCCACATTAGCTACAGTATTACTGCAGCTGTTCATTCATCCTGTGTTCCATAAATGTTAATGTAGTGAATATTATGTTCTCATGGTACCATTAGACCACAGTACATGGCGATAATAGCGACTAAACACTGAGTTTTATGCCATGTGTGCACAGAGTAGAAATGGTCTTTCATATTTCTGATCGCATTATTCTTTGTGTTTTACAGAGTGCAAACTGAAGTTATGGTAAATTTACGTGATTTTATTTCTGTTTTTTCTACACAGGGATCATGGACAACGTGGTTTTCTGGTTGAAGGCAGTTTATTGGTCAGAAAGTCTCAGGTTCACTCTGTGCCTGTACCGTACAAATATGTTGTATTTAAGAGGAAAGAAAGAAAATATGTGTATGAGTTTGTGGATTCAACATATGACACCAACCGATGTTTGTATGTGAAACCCTACCTGATCAGTAAAGATGGTAAATGTACTAATTCATCTGAAGAGTTATATTTGCCTGAAAACTTCACATATTTGCTTTAGACACAGTAAACTTAACTTTCATCTCTGTGTTAAAGGGACCTGGCATCAGTATGACGACACCATCTGGACAATGTCTTCAGCGACCCAAGAAACGCCCAGGTCTGACCAAAACATGAGACTGATGTCAGGCCGAGTGTTTGCAGGGAAGGTAATGCTGGAGAACATGTTGGATCCTCTCAAAAGCTGGACTGACATGAACTGGAAAAGCTTTGTGATCCAGCTGCGTCAGTTCTTTGATGTTTACGGGGAGCCGAATGTGTATAAGCAAGAACTGAAAAGACACTCCCTAAACTATGGAACAAAGGATGTAAGTTCTTAATCTCCCACCAGTTGCATTCTACATAAAACATCCATATGTTAAATCTTACATTAATATTTTCTGGTTTTATGAATCAGGTGCGAGAGATGTTAAAGAATTTCCTGTTGGAGAAAATGGTCCTTCAGGGTGAAGATGAAAACGGTGAGGACATCCTGCATCACAAAAGGATGGCTGTGATTCTGCTGTTTGTACAAAGACACAACGTTTTCAAAATCGAACTGAATGGGGATGAGTTGAATGAGCTCTGCTACGCATTGACCCTGCCCAACCTGGACAAAGACCATTTCCTCCAGTTCTGGACTCAGTTCTCTCAAGATGTCCGTATTGTCCAAAAGTATGTACCTTTTTTGTTGGTGATCCGATAATAAATACTGCGTTGATCTCCAAACTAATGTGATGTGAACAACTGTTTCTTTACTCAATTAATTATTGTTCTGTCCATGCAATGATTTTTGCTTTAGTGTACCAGAAATGTTGGTTTCACTGATGAACGCCATGAAAAAAGAGGGGCTGCCCCACTGGATCCTGGTGCTTCCTGTCCTCCACCTTCTCACTGGCACCACAAAGGCATTTGAAACACCAAATTCTGGGAAATGGAAGTATGGCCAATCTTGGGCAGGTCTACAAAGCATTGAAAAACCTGAATCCATGAGCAAAGAACACAAGAAGTAAGAATGTCTGTTGTCTGGACTAAGCCTAGTGTACCTGAACATCCCACACCAGGATATTCCTGTAAATCTGTGGTATTGGTTGTGCTTCTCTGGTGTTTCAAGGGCTGTGCTGACTCTGATGGAGAGCCACCGCCATTTGTTGGAGGTGGATGCCTTTGCAGTGCGATCCTGTTTGTTCCTGATGCCTTTTGAGGAACTGATGGACTGCAGCGTCGACATGAACCCAGAGCTCTTGGACTTGCTTCATGCTTTCACCAATAAGGTTCCTGAGAACATCAGCCGCAGTCACAACATGATGAAGGTGAACAGACTCATATTTCCACTCATGTCTGTCAGTGTTTGTGTCAGAATGGTAACATCTATGTCATAGGGTTTGTAGCAGCAGTTTTTTCTGCATCTGCTGTATTTCCTGGGAGGAGGCCTCGGGGAAGACCTAGGACACGCTGGAGAGACTGTGTCTCTGGGCTGGCCTGGGAACACCTCGTGGTCCCCCCAGAAGAGCTAGAGGAGGAGTCTGGGGAGAGGGAAGTCTGGGCATCCCTGCTTAGAATGTTGCCCCCGTGACTCGGCCCCAGATAAGAGGAAGAAAATGGATGGATGGATACTGTATCATAAGAATTAACCCTATGGTATCGTGCACAGAAAGACCCTTCTTAATCACAGAAAGTGCATAATCTGTGCAATGCCAAAGTAATGTCCAAATTTTCTTCATACCATCCATCCATCCATCCATTATCTTCCGCTTCTTCTGGGACGGGGTCGCGGGGGTAACAGTCTAAGCAGGGACGCCCAGACTCCCCTCTCCCCAGACACCCCCTCCAGCTCTTCCGGGGAGACCCTGAGGCGTTCCCAGGCCAGCCAAGAGACATAGTCTCTCCAACGTGTCCTGGGTCTTCCCCGAGGTCTCCTCCGGTGGGACATGCCCGGAACACCTCCCCAGGGAGGCGTCCACGAGGCATCCGAAACAGTAAGTGTTTGTGTCAGAATGGTAACATCTATGTCATAGGGTTTGTAGCTGCAGTTTTTTGATGTCTCCATTGTAAACTCACTCCCCCTTGAACTGCCACCTTACCGTGGTGGGGGAGTTTGAGTGCCTGAATGATCCCAGGAGCTATGTTGTCGGGGGCTTTATGCCCCTGGTAGGGTCTCCCAAGGCAAACAGGTCCTGGGTGACGGGCCAAACCAAGAGCAGTTCCGAAGCCCTTATGAAAAATAAACAACAGAAGAACGTGACGTCGCCTGGTATGGCGCAGCCGGAGCCCCACCCTGGAGCCAGGCCTGGGGTTGGGGCTCAAATGCGAGTGCCTGGTGGCCAGGCCTATGCCCACGGGGTCCAGCCAGGCCCAGCCTGAAGGAGCAACGTGGGCCCGCCCTCTGGTGGACCTACCACCCACTGAGGGAATCGTAGGGGCTTGGTGCTATGTGGATTGGGTGGCAGTCGACGGCAGGGGGCCTGATGACCCGATCCCCGGACGCAGAGTCTTTCTTCATACCGTTTGTTTTTAAAGCAGTGTCTGACTTTGGTCCCAGATGTTTGTTCAAATGTGTCCAACTCCTGTCAGATCCTAATTCTCTCTAACCCATTAGTCTGTGTGTGCTTCTGCATCTGAATCACTTCCCTCACAGTGAACACCTTTGTACGTGACTCCATCATAAACACAGTCCACTTGTTTACAGAACAAATTGAAACGTCACTTGTGCCTTTTGAGAAATTTTGTAGCAAAGTACATTGTGGGAAGCCAAAGCTGTTTCTCACAGATTCAGCAAGAAAACGATCCAGATGTCTCCATTGTAAACTCCTCCAGTCCACCAGAATTGTTTTCCAGAATGAGTCTAGTCGGTGGATGGAGGTAAAGGATACATTTGGGTTCAGCTTCACCAAGAGACAAACTGCTGCTGCATGGAACTCACATTCCCACAATGCACTTCACCACAAAATTTTCAAAAAGGCTCGAGCGAGGTTTGGGTTTGTTCTGTAAACAAACGGACTGTATTTTTGATGGAGTCATCTACGAAGTTGTTCACCATGAGGCAAGTGATTCAGGTGCAGAAGCACAGACAGACTAATGGACTAGAGAGAATTAGGATCTGACTGGAGTTGGACACATTTGAATAAACATCTGGGACCAAAGTCAGACGATGGTTTAACTCTAAGAAAAAAAAAAGTATTTAATTCTTTGTGTTTCATCAATTTAAGCCATAAACAAAAATACTAAATTGTCAATAACTGTCTTATTTTTAACCCTTTAGATGCCATTTTTGTAATGTAAACAAACTACAGTCTACTCTCGTTAAACCGCCCGCCGTTATACCGCCATTTCCGCCTATCGCCATCCGCCAGCCCAGTGCCATGCACAAACAACACTTATACCAGTGATTTCCCGACCGTTATACCGCCAGCGTGATTGCCATCGAGTACACATAAATTTTAACAATGCGCTGAAACAAATGCGCCAGACGCTGATCGCGACAAGCTACGAGTAGGTCTACGGAACGGCCACTGTTCATTTATCGCAGAACACTCAGTAGGTCAGGATGTCGGGAAGAGGACGTGGGATGAAGCCAAAGCCTCAAGATGATGGGGTGTCATTTCCTACACGGTATAATAATGCTTAAAATGTTTCCCCACTTTAAATGATCCCTTACAACTAACAGAATCAAGATTTATTTAGAAACGCAATTAGAACGGGTTAACGGAGGCAGCATAGACATCATATAGTAAAGACATGCACATTATGGACGCAACCCGTTGTAACGCCATTTTCGCTATACCGCCAATTTGGCCGTGAACGGAAGTTGGCGGTATAACGAGAGTAGACTGTATATTTTTTTTAATCAAAAAAAACACCCATAAAACAAAAAAGTTTTTTTCTATATTCTACATAAAAATTGGATTACTTTGTTTTCCTCCTGTCATCTGTCAGTGATTAACACAAACATTGGTTCATATATTATTATTTTTGGTTCTAGGTCAAATGTTAAATGTGTCAATGTGCATTTTGTACTCATTGGTAGAAGGATGTTTATCTAGGAATTTAACCCTGTTTAATATGGGATGTTTTCAGTGGATGGATCTCAATTTTAAAAAATCAGGCAAAAATGAACAACTTTTGAATTCAGACCTAAAACAAATTGTGAAAAATAATAAGACCTTTAATAACATGAAGTGCAACATGTGCATAATATGCTCACCTGGATACCAGAAAGTTAAACGATTATTAGAACTGGGGTAAAAAATACTTTTTTCAACAGTGGAACCAATGTTTAGCGGCAGCAAAATTCAAAAAACAAAGCTTTGATTTTTAGGAAACTGATCACTGAGTAATTTTTTAATTGATTCAGATTGATTCATTGTTTCAGCTCCATAATCAAATATGATAGATTTAGTTTATTTCAGACACAAACATAATACAAAACGTGAGGAAAAAAATAAAACAAAACAAAAATAAATTAAAGCTGCAAGCAGCATTGGGCAGGACCTCGCACTGTGCGTTCCGCCTCCTGTGCATTCCGTCTTCCGTGACCTTCGACACCTCAGCTCCACTCACACCTCTCTGTCCTGATACCACCTCCCACCCTTTTTTGTCCGTCCTCCTTACATCCCTACAGAACACCAGCCCCCCCAAGGGCAAATACTTTTTGTATGTTGACTGGTAGTTAATTTTTACTGGCTTTGTGTAGAAGTTGAGCTGTGCAAAAAATGTTACCAAATCATAGAGTTTTAATAGTTTTGAAAGCAGGAATAATAAATGAGTATGATCCAAATACTGGACTTCATGTAAGACTCTGGCTGCATGCTTTTGCAATATGAAGAGAGGGTCAAGAGAGGGCATTTAGATGTGAAAATCTACTCTAATCTTCTATCTCCTTTGAGATCAGCCAGAAATAGAATGTGTTGATAGATAATGTCACAAATTCATGTAATTTTTACAGAGCGATCACTACTCTACAATCTGAAAATGATTTCAATGTCCTCACAGAGGTGACGGTAATAAATTAACATAAGTGAATAAATGTTTTCCTTCTCCCACCTGTTCTTCATTACGTACAAGTAATACAACTATGTCAAGCACAAAACAGTTCCAGTGTCCCTGTATGTCAGCGTCTGTTCTATATGGATCAGAACCAGTTGAATGTGTGAGGTTGTCAGGTTCTGTTCTATGTTCCAGTCCTGGTTCTGTTCTATATTCCAGTCCTGTGGTTCTAGATGCACATCAATCTAACTATAGAAGTGGGTGGGACTTTCACTGGAGGAGAACTCAACTCATCCAATCACAGTCCATAGCTGACTTCTATCAGTGATCAGTAGGAACTAGACTGATATCTGGAACCATTTACATGTTCTAAACCATCAACATATGGACCAGTAGAAGGAAAGGAACACTTGTGATATTTAAAAAAAAATTCATCAAAACTCAGAATATCTCAAAACTGAACAAACTTTATTGACATTGTCCAAAGGAAGATACAAATAAAATTTGAAATGAATCTGACCAGTAGTTTCATCAGAGATGTTTGATGAAATTGCAAACGAAGACGATGTCAGTGATAATGAAGACGATGCTGGATGCAGCACCTTCACAATAACTCATGGCCTATTGGCCGGTGAGATAAAAATGGTTTTGACATTGCATAACAGTAGTAAATTGAGGACCACAAACCTCAGTCACTGTGAAACCCTTGGTAATTTTGTCTGGTTTTCTGTCCGGTGACTAGAAAAACACCCACACCCAGCGTATTTGGCAGAAATGGAGGAACAGGGTGTGTAATATTCCAGCAGGCGTAAAAGCGATGCACATAGCACAACGGGAGCTTGAGCCTCCTGCTGCCCCCCCCCATCCCTGAAAAATTTTGGAGGGGGGTTAGGGAGGGGGTGGTGGTACCGCCCTCGATCAGAAACACTCTAATCGTCCAACCGCTTGCATTTTGACATTGTCATACCTGTGACAAGGTAAAAGAACAATATATTGATAATTAGCACAGCTTTGAGCAAATCGTGCACCATTTTTTCAGCCATGCTTTTTGAAACCTAACCATTGCAAATCACGGGTGCACAGCTGGCTGCCTAATGCACTGCCCACACCTACCAACATACAGGGGGATTTCTCAATGACCGTGGCCATGGATGGTAAATGAATTACTGTTGTTTTTCTGTTTTGCAGAAACTATTTCACAGTATCTTACCATGCAGAAGAAACTCAAGAGGAAAAAACAGGTGATCTTACGCTTAATTCCCCACATTACCTCAAATTTAATGTTGGTCTAATTTTACTTTAACTTTTGTCTTTTTTCTATGTGACAGTTTTACTGAAGAATATAGAAGAGAGTTTCTGAAAAACAGCTGTGGAACTGTTGGAGAAGATCTGCAAACAGGTCAAAGCTGCTAAATCTAAGCAGGACTACATTCGACTTTCTGTAACCTGCATGAATCTGGTCGCATTCGCCTCAGACTTTGTCGTATGTAATGACCAACAGGTTCGTGATGTCAATGATGTGAAGTGAGCGATTACGAAGAAGTGACTTCATTTAATCTCAAACATTCATTCCCTTCAGGAAACTCCAGACGAAGAGAGAAAGCAGCGCTATCCAAGAGACATGGTCGATAAAGCTCTGGGAATCATGAGAACTTGGATTTATTGGTGTTTCAGAGATAAACACCTTGGAGAAAACCCAGTGGAGATTGAAGTGAGCAATTTTGGCACATTTTGGAAAAAACTAAATGTTCAGTTGAATGTTCATATCTGATCTCAGAGAATGAGCCCCTTTACGTTTACGCTAATACTCTGATCATTATCTGATTTCTGGAGTTATGGGATTAGTATTGATCATGTGAAACAGTATCACTTAGATTATGAGAATCAGATTAACACACTTGGATCTGCTCCCCAGTACTCTGATGTCTTCATGCCTGATATACAGGTAAATGTGATTTATTAGTTTTTTGGTTTTTTTGTTGGTTTTTTTTTTTTTTTGTTTTTTTTACATCTGAAACATGGGGAAAAAAGAAAAATAAGTGACGTAGTCAAATGTGAGTGAAGACAATAACAGGAAGTTATTTCTACTGGTCACTGAGCCTGTTTACATGACCATAAAATCTGATAACTGTTAGTAATCACATAATTGTATGTACAGTGGGGCAGAAAAGTATTTAGTCAGCCACTGATTTTTCCAGTTCTCCTACTTAGAAAGATGAGAGAGGTCTGTAATTCATCAGAAGTACACTTCAACTATGAGAGACAAAATGAGAAAAAAAAATCCAGGAAATCACATGTAGGATTTTTAAAGAATTTATTTGTAAATTATGGTGGAAATAAGTATTTGGTCAATAACAAAAGTTCAACTCAATACTTTGTACGTAACCTTAGTTGGCAATGACAGAGGTTAAATGTTTCCTGTAAGTCTTCACCAGGTTTGCACACACCTTTAGCTGGTATTTTGGCCCATTCTTCCATGCAGATCTCTAGAGCAGTGATGTTTTGGGGCTGTCGCTGGGCAACACGGACTTTCAACTCCCTTCACAAATTTTTCTATCGGGTTGAGGTATGGAGACTGGCTAGGCCACTCCAGGACCTTGAAATGCTTTTTACGGAGCCACCTCCTTCGTTGCCCAAGTGGTGTGTTTGGGATCATTGTCATGGAAGACCCAGCCACGTTCCATCTTCAATGCTCTCACTGATGGAAGGAGGTTTTAGCTTACAATCTCACGATCATGGCCCCATTCATTCTTCCCTAACACGGATCAGTCATCCTGTCCCCTTTGCAGAAAAACAGCCCAAAGCATGAGGTTTCCACCCCCATGCCTCACAGTAGGTATGGTGTTCTTGGGATGCAACGCAGCATTCTTCTTCCTCCAAACACGACGAGTTGAGTTTTACCAAAAAGTTCTATTTGGTTTCATCCTGACCACATGATATTCTCCCAATCCTCTTCTGGATCATCCATATGCTCAGCGTCAAACTTCAGACGGGCCTGGACATGTACTAGCTTAAGCAGGGACACACCTGGTGCTGCAGGATTTGAGTCCCTCTGGGTGTAGTGTGTTACTGATGGTAGTCTTTGTTAGTTTGGTCTCAGCTCTCTGCAGGTCATTCATCAGGTCCCTCCGTGTAGTTCTGGGATTTTTGCTCACTGTTCTCATAATCATTATGACCCATGGGATGAGATCTGCGTGGGGCCCAGATCGAGGGAGATTATCAATGGTCTTGTATATCTTCCATTTTCTACAATTGCTCCCACAGTGATTTAGTCACACCAACCTGCTTGCCTGTTGTAGATTCACTCCTCCAGCCTGGTGCAGGTCTACAGTTTTCTTCCTGGTGTCCTTGGACAGCTCTTTGGTCTTGGCAATGGTTGAGTTTGGAGTTGACTGTTGAGGCTGTGGACAGGTGTCTTTTATACGGATAACTAGTTCAACAGGTGCCATTAATACAGGTAACGAGTGGAGGACATAAGAGCTTCTTAAAGAAGAAGTTACAGGTCTGTGAGAGCCAGAAATCTTGCTTGTTTGTAGGTGACCAAATACTTATTTTCCACCATAATTTACAAATAAATTCTTTAAAATCCTACAATGCGATTTCCTGGATTTTTTTTCTCATTTTGTCTCTCATAGTTGAAGTGTACCTCTGATGAAAATTACAGACCTCTCTCATCTTTTCTAAGTAGGAGAACTTGCAAAGTCAGTGGCTGACTAAATACTTTTTTGCCGCACTGTACTTAAGAAATGTGATAATCAAGAACCCTGGTTTAGAGGTTCCAGTCCATTATCGGATTATTTCAAAGGATGTACATACATAGTGTTGATAGAATCAAATTTCCTGTATTGTCTTCTGCTCATGTTTGACTGCGTAGCTTCCATATTCTATGATTTGAATAGTTTTCCCACATGTTCAGATGTAACAGAAACTGAATAAATCAGATTAACCTGTTCACATGCAGGAAGACATGGGAGTATTGGGGAGAAATCCAAGTATATTGATTTGATTTATTATAATCAGATTATACTGTTTACATGATCACTAATCTGGTAACTCCATAAATCGGATAATGATCGGAATATTGGTGTGAATGTTAACAGAGTCATACTCTGAAAGAAATCCAGTAATGGACTAAAACATGTGAACAGGGTTTATCGAATTTCTGAAGTGCATGTAAATGTATGAGATCTGATTATTGTACTTATGTGATTCTTCACAGGAATCAGATTTTTATGGTCATGTAAATGGTAGGGCCAATTATAGTGTATGACCGATTAATCAACAATCGGCCAATATGTAGCCCAATGTATTAACTTTTTCTGCTACGCGAAGATTCATTTGCTCGCTGCTCCTATGTATGTGTGTGCGTGCGTGTGCTGCACGGAGAGTTAGAGGAACAGTCGAAGCGAGTTAGTTTCACTTTCACTCCGAACAATGACGCTATACCCACACCACACCACACACAATCACATAATAATGGAGCTGCTACAGCCCCCCTGCCCCGACAAGGATGAACTGCTAATCCCCCCTGCTCCGAACCCCCCCCCCCCCCCCCCCCACGACAAAAATCATGGACCGCTACCGCGCGCTCTGAACAGATGGACCGCTAAACAAACCCCCACCCACACCCCTCGTCTTATGAAGTATTCACCCCCCACACACACACCCATGTCCATGCAGTTCCTGTCTACCTCACAATTAATTCTGCAGGAAGGCCTGGGCATTAATTGTGTAGGGGGAGACCAGGGACAGTTGTAATGCGGGTCAGTTGTAACTCTTGCAATTGCTCCAATCAGGAACAATTTAGGACTCACCTAATTCACTCTGCACATGCTCAGTTTAGTCCTTAGTCTACATGGGAAGTTGTAGTGCCGTGAGGCAGATGTGACAGGCCCGAGTACAGAGGCTGAACCCAAAAGCAAGACCACGAGAGACCAATACAGTTTTAGTGTTTTTATTAAACACTTTAACAGAGAAATTGGAACAACACAGAGAATATTTAATTCCTGTGGAGCCTCTGGTTCCGGGGATAAACGTCTGGCCTGCGGGTGGTAACGACAGGTGGTCGGCTGGGCCGAGCCGGGAAAACCCCAACGGATCCCCACTAGGGACAGACAGAGGGTGGTCAATAAACAAGCCAGGTCATACACGGGAAGACAATCATGCAAGCAACGGGACATGGGGGACAGGCAAAACTCACGGTAAATATCCAGGCTAGGGTCGAAGCACAGGTGATCGTTGGAGGCTGAGGTAATATAGGAGCAGGCAGAGACAGAGTCGGGTAAACGAACCAGGTCGGGAACAGGCAGGCAGGATAGGAACAGGCTGAATCGATGGTCGAGGGACGAAAACAGGTCAAACACGGCAGACAAACGAACAGGATCCAGAAACGCTGGTAAGTGAACACAAACTAGTTGTAGAGCACAACTGGCAACTGAACAGGGGAAGACTGAGGGTTTAAATACACAGGAGGGCGGGAAGACTATGAGACACAGGTGGAGATAATCAGGGAGGAGTCAGGTAATCAGGGAAAAGGTGAACATGATCAGGGAGAGGAAGTAAAGACAACAGACAAGACACATGAGGGAAACTTAACAAAATAAAACAGGAAACGACAAACAAAACAGAAAAGACAGACAAAGTCCAACAGCCGACATGACAGCAGACACATCCAAATTTGTGAGTGAAAACATTATTTTGTGGTAGTATTTTTTGCTCTAATTATTTTTGTGATTGCAAAGTTTGCATTTGAAAGTTGTGTAAATTATCTTTGTGAGATAAACAAAGATTTATGGAACTGTTAATCCACCTGTTCACAATGATCTAATATAAGATTATTATATCCTGTGTAGATCAGTGTTCTTATTTCATATATCAGCCAATATGTCGGTTATGGGCCAATGTCGGATATCGGCCGATATAATGGATATCGGCCGATATAATGGATATCGGGTTTTTTTAGCCCCCAATATTGGTGTTGGCATCCGCCCCAAAAATCCCATGTCGGTCAGGCTCTAGTAAACGGGGTCAGTGACAGAAAACCACTCCTTTGTTGTTTGTGTTTTGCAGATCTGGAACGATGTTGTTTCTATCGTCTTCAAAGATGACGCTTGTACAAAAAAATGGAAGGAATGGTTAATCAATGATTTTGAGGGAAAGTTCAGTAAGGTATGTGATCCATCCACTGCTGATTTTGGTTTCCACTTGTCTTAATTCTAAATCATTTATGACACATTGACTCTTATGTGTGACTTTAGGAGTCAGCTGAGCGACAGATGAAGTTCTACTGCTCAAATATAGAGAAACTCGATGGTTTCAATCCACATGTTGCTTGCAGTATCGAAATATGTGCCACTGATGCTCTTACATGTTTGTGCCAGGTACAGAATTCTAGTTCTTCTAATGGACATTTATAGCATAGACATATTAAATACACATTTTTCAGAACATAATTTTCTTTTTTAAAATACAGGTGATTACCATGTGATTTTTTGACATGATGCACATGAATGTTTATTGTTGCTTGTCTCGTACACAGAATAAATCTGAAGGCAAAGTGTTAGAGATGCTGAAAAAAGGTCAGTTCAAGAAAGCAAAGGAGACCCTGAAAATACATTCTAAGTTGGATAAACTCATCGTGGCCATTATTGAGAAATCCTGGCCAAAAGACCGTCATGGGAAATACCAGGAAGATGAAGAAGTGATCTTTCAGCACCTGCTCTCCTGGGCGCCCATCACAGATATTCTCCAACTATACGGTATTTTAATCAACATAAGAACTAAAATGCATATAGAGCTTAAACAATTAATAGATTCAAACTGATTAAAAGATTATTTGATTGCAATTTTCCTGATTTGAAGCTTTGTTTCCATATCCCTCTGGTATTTGCCCATACAGGCCCTTCCTTTTTTTTTTTTTTTAGTTCTCTTTTTATTGAAAGAAAATTTTTCTTTTCATACATTGAAAAAACAAACAAAAACACAAACTATGTACATCCAGAGAGTGGTTGTAAAAAAACAAAACAAAAACATTTACAGCAGCTCATCATGGTCTGTCATACAAGATCTCAAAGTAAAGAATCAATACAAAAATAAAGATAAACAAAAACACAAAAACATATTCCTTCAGATGATTTGGGTTCATATTCATGCATTCATCTCAGCAAAATCAGATCTCAAAGGCTTCACATATCTCACCCATCCCTCCCAGTATCGCACAAAAACATCCATCTTCACATTTACAGTAAAGGTTATTCTTTCCATCCTATAAATTCCCATGGTTATGTCTATCCAGTTATTTATTGTCGGTTCTTCTTGTGTCATCCATCATTTAGTTATTGCTTTTTTTCCTGCAGCTAGTAATATACCGAAAAGGTATCTGTTTATGTTCTTGACCTCTGGAGAAATGCATCCCAAATACATTGTTTTGAAATCAAAAGGTAAATAGATATTAAGAATGATTTCTATGGCTTTATGTGTTTCTTTCTAATAATGGTTAATTTTTGGGCATTCCCAGAATATGTGGAAATGATGTGCAATGTGGCAGCTACAGTTCCTCCAGCATTGTGAATTCCCATTTGTGTAGTGTGACTTATGGCTAGGGGTAATAAAAAAACGAGTTACGTTTTTCCAACAGAATTCTTTCCATAAATGAGACTTTGTACTTTTCCATTGAAATTGGCAGATGTTTTGCCATTCTTCGTCCGTTGTTGTTAGACCTCCCTCTTTCTCCCATTTATCTTTTATGTATATTGTTGAATGATTGTTAAAGTTATGGACACTTTTGTACAGTTGTGATATAATGTTTCTTTTCATATTTGATTTGTATACTTGTATGAATAGCTGGATAAAAGGTTTGCTGTCTTCTCTGATGCTCTCCTTTTTGATGTTTTGGTTGTAATAGTTCCTTAATTGAAGATATCTATAGAAATCTTTTTCTAAAGAGAACTTTTCTTTTAACATTTGAAACTCATTATTTCATTTTTCTGTATGATGCCATTTAATGATGTTATACCCTTTTTAATCCACAATTTAAATCTGGAGTCTAATTTACAGGGTGAGTCAGAAAAAACGCTCTTTTCATTTAAAGAAATTGTACCACTGAAATGGAAATGCTTATTTTTCTTTTGATTATACAGTCATATTGATGTGGTTATTGAGCATGTCTGGCGATTGAATCATTGATTTATGGCATAGCATAAGAGAGGGAATATCCATTGTTTATTGTGCACCGAAATATCTGCCAACACAGTTTATGCCACCGTGAATGAAATTGAAATTGTCAACCATTACAGCATGTTTACTCGCCATCAAAATGTTTTATCTCAACGAAGTCGTCCAGCATGACCTTCAACCTGGCTACCATTCAGATTGATGCAAATCTGTGCTCGTTGTCGCATCTCTAACACAGCTCTTCTCGCCATTCGTGTTCGTCGTAGGGCTTGGATTTCAGCCGTGATGCGATTTCGGAGTTCCTGAAGAGTTTGTGGAACAGTCTGATACACCGTTTTTAAGATACCCCAAGAAAAAATCAAGGGGGGTCTGATACACGGTTTTTAAGATACCCCAAGAAAAAATCAAGGGGGGTCAAGTCCAGGGATCTAGGTGGCCACTCTCTCTCCTGACCCAAACAGACAACTCAATGAGGAAATAATACCTGCAATTGCTGTGGTCTTGCCATGATGAAAACTCCCTGGGCACTGTCATGTAGGCCTATGTCCTGAGTGTGAAAGCAAAGCCCCGACTCCTGTAATTGTTGTCAATTTCAAGTTTGTTCACTGTGGCATACATTGTGTTGACAGGTATTTCAGTGCCCAATAAACAATGGACCTTCTCTCTCTTATGTAATGCAATAAATCTATGACTACATCACCAGACATGCTCAATAACCACATCAATATGACTGTATGGTCAAAAGAAAAATCAGTGTTTCCGTTCTAGCAGTACAATTTCTTTAAATGGAAAGAGCGTTTTTTCTGACTCACCCTGTATTTGGTTGAAAGTCAGAGTCAAATGCGTACCAACTGAGAATTTTAATGTCTTTTTCTAATTTATATTCTTTTATTGTCCCTATCCACATCTTTAAGACAGATTTTATCCATTGATTTTCTATTTTGTCTATGTAGTCCTTCAGGTTTTATCAGGTAATAATGCCGGCGTGGGGATGTCAGATTGTATTTTACATTCGATGTCTTTCCATTGCGCTTCATAGGATGGATTACACCAACACAGTAGTGCTCTAACCTGTGCTGCAACATAATACTTTTTTAGGGATGGTAGCCCCCCATCCTCCATTTTCCTTTGGTAGTTGTAATGTTTTATATCATATACGGGGTCTTTTTCCCTGCCATATGAACCTTGAAATCATCTTGTCCCATTCAGTAAAATAGTTTTGGGTGATTGTAATTGGGAGGGTTTGAAAGAGATATAAAAATCTAGGTAAGACATTCATTTTTATTGTTTCTATTCTTGAACTTAGACTTAAGTAGGGGATGAGGCTCCATCTCAACAGATCTTCTTTAATTTTATGGCGTAGAGAGTTATAATTCTTTTCAAACATTTTTGATGAGTCTTTAGTGAGAATTATACCTAGGTATTTGAAGGATTCTGTTCTCCATTTTAGTGGATAGGTTTGTCTTAGTTTTTCTGATGGGTTGAAATTGTAGATAAGACTTTCCGTTTTATTTATATTTAATTTGTATCCTGACATTAAGCCAATGTTTTTAAGGGAATCCATCACTTCTGGTAGGGAAGTTTCAGGGTTTTTTAAATGTAAGAGTACATCGTCCGCGTAGCACACTATTTTGTGTTCCTTGTTATTAATTTCAATGCCTTTAATTTTTCTGTTTTGTCTTATGTGTTGGGCGAGTGGTTCTAAAAAAAGCAAAAAGAAGTGGGGACCAGGCGCAAACTTGTCTTACTCTCCTCTCTAGAATTAATGTTTTAGATAGATGACCATTAATTTTAATTTGTGCCATCGAGTTGTTGTAAATGGCTTTTATGCTGTTTATTACTAGTTTACTGAAACCAAATTTGTCTAATACTTTTTATAGAAATTGCCAATTAACCGAATCAAACGCTTTTTCGGCATCTAGACTTAATATCATTGCCTTTTCTTTTTGTTGTTGTATGTGATCCATAATATGTAAAGTTTGTCTTGTATTATCTTGTGTTTGACGTTTATGTATAAATCCTGTTTCATCATTATGAGTTAGGTTTGGCAAAATTGTTTCCACCCTTTTAGCCATGATGGAGGTATATAGCCGGTAGTCTACATTGAGGACTGAGACTGGCCTGTACGATCCACATTCCATTTTATCTTTCCCCTCTTTAGGGAGAACAGATATAATGGCTTCTCTCCAAGTGGGGGGGGATTTCTGCTTCCTTTAAAGCCCAGTTGCATGTAGTTTTAAAAATTGGTATGAGTTCCTCTCTGAATCTTTTGTACCATTCTGTTGTGAAGCTGTCACTTCCCGGCGATTTGTTGGGTTTTAATTTTTTAATAGCTGCTTCTATTTCTTCTACTGTTATTTCTGCACTTAAATCTTTATTTTGATCTTCAGTCATAGTTGGTAAATTTAGAGTTTCCAGGAATGTGTTAATTTGATCTTTTCCATCTTCTGGTAATTTAGTGTATAGGCGTTTATAAAATGATTCAAATACAGTTTGAATTTTGTCTTGTCTAGTTTCAGTTGTATTTTTTTGAGAATCTCATATTTTAAATATTGCATTGTCTGCTTGTTGTTTTCTCAGCTTCCAAGCCAGTAGTTTTGTGAATTTAGATCCATTTTCATAATATCGCTGTTTTGTAAACAGCATATTTTTTTCTATTTCCTGTGTGTATATCATATTTATTTCATTTCTAGTTTTATTTGTTGCAGTGTTTCCAGTTTTTGATCCTGCACATGACTGTCTTTGAGGTGCTTTAATTGATTTTGTCATTCCAGTAATTGTCTTTGACAAAGCTTTTTTTTGTATGATGCTGCTGCAATTATTTTCCCTCTTAAGACGGCTTTCGCTGCATCCCACAAAATGGGTGGTGAGGTTTCTTCATTATTATTCTCTTTAATATACATTTGAATTTCATTACTCATTTCTTTTTTGAATTTAGGGTCATTGAGTAGGCTTGAATTGGATCTCCATGTTGTGTTTCTTCTGCTGTTTTCTAAATCAACAGTAATATATATGGGAGCATGATCACTTAAGTCTGTTGATCCTATTTCTGCTTCACCAATCCTTGATCTATCCCTATTGAAGATGATAAAATAATCTGTTCTTGTATAAACTGAATGTGGGTTAGAATAATGCGTATACTTTCTTGTTTTGGGATTCATTTCTCTCCAGATGTCTATTAGGCCTATATCTTTCATTATTTCACCAAATTTTTTACTTATTTTCTTGGTGCTATGTTTTTGATTTGAAACATCTAGTTTGGGTTGTAAATGAATATGCAGATCTTCTCCACATATCAGGATCCCTCCTGTTTGATTTATAATTAGATCTATTATTTTTTTGAAAACCCAATTTCACTACATGGTGGAGTGTAAACATTAAACAGGGTGAAATCCGTACCATTTAGTGTTCCTTTTTACCAAATGAATCTACCCTCTTTATCTTTTTGTTCATATGTCCATTCAAAAGCGATCTTATTGGAGATTAGAATAGCGACTCCTCTTTTTATGCTTAGGCTGATATGAAGAGAAATAGACTTTTGTAAAACACATTCTTCATAGTTTTTCATGTTCAACATCTAGTGATGTCAACATCACTTAGATGCGTTCTTGTAAGTATACAATATGTGCCTTTTCTTTTTTCATTTTAGAAAGTATCTTAGATCGTTTTATTGGGCTGAGTATACCATTTACATTGAAGGAAATTATTCTAATTTTTTCATGTGTCATTTTTTTTGGTAGGAAATTCTGTTTGCTTGAATAAGTCTGCTGTAAAGTGTCTCTCTGGTAGAACACAATAGGAATAACAAATTGAAAACATTATAAATATTCAATAGAACTGTAGATTCCAAGGTAAAGGTTTCTATGTATGACCCTTTAAACTGGCCGAACAAAGTGTCTTGGCTTTGGAGGGTAAGCCTCTTTAACAGTCTTCTGGAAAAGGGCCCTCCATGGCAGCTCAGTCTTTAGAAGCAAATGTTCACAATAAGGAGAAGAAAAACATTTTTTACATGTTCAGTCTCTGATTTATATTTATGTCTCTTTCAAAAGGAAAGAAGAGAGAAGCATTGTTTTTCTTTTTTTTTTTCTTTTTTTTTTCAGAAATGGAGATTAAAAAAAAAATAAAAATACATATATATATATATATATATATATATATATATATATTCACACATCAGATCAAATAATATTGATGTCATTATTTGCTTCTCTTGTTTTATGAGTGTGTTTTGGATTATACATCACCATATTGTTCAGGTTTTACTGGGGGACTGTCTTCTGTAGACCTGTAGCTTGTCTCTGATGGCTGTTTTCCTGCTGGACAGTCCTCCGTCTCGCTGTTGTCCCGCTCCTGCTGTGTGCCACTCCTGCCGCTTCAGTAGTTCTACTGGATCCACTGATGGGGGGACACCTTCACCGGGAAGCCTCGTTCCTTTATGTCTTTGTAGGCTTCGTTGATCGTGTGATAGAGCTGCGTTCCTTCTTCATAAAAAACGCGTAGTCTGGCTGGGTAGGGGGTCTGGAATCGGATTCTGTTTTCTTTCAGCACTCGTTTTACTCATTGTATTCTTTTCGCTTGCTTAATATTGCGGCTGGGTTGTCATGATCAAAATAACATCCTTTGACGTTAAGCATTACCCCCTTTTTTTTTCCCATGCTTTGTGCAGAACTACTTCTTTGGTTTTATAATAGTGGAATTTAATCACGATTGATCTGGGTTACCTGCCACCGTTGGTTTCGGGGCTAATGCTCTGTGTGCTCTGTCAATGTGCAGTTCAGTTGTCAACTGAATGTCTAGTTTGTCTCTAAGGAGTTTCTCCACAAATGTTATCATTGAGTTGCCTTCCTCGTCCTCCGGCACATTGTAAATTCGGATGTTTCTCTCGCCTTGCTCTTCCCTCTGGTCAATTAGCTTTTCGCGTTGTGAGCCTGGACTTTTAGCATGTGTCTCAGTACCTGTTCAGTGTTTGTGTCTATTTTCCACAGGCTCAAGCGAGTTTCCGCTTCTTCGATCTCTGGTTTGTCTGTTGAGTTCGTCTTTAATATCCTCCAGCTGGCGGTGGTTTTCTTTCGGAAGTCTTGAATTCTTGTTAAAATTCTCTCCATGTTACCTTGCCCTTCTCGTTAGCTTCTGCTTGGTGCCATTTTTTTCCACTAGCATAGCCTTCCGTGCCTCATGAGTCATCGTCTGTGTTGTTAAATTCAGCCGTAGTTTTTTTGCTTTTTTCTCTCGTTTCCATTGTTATCCTGTTATTCTAAAGTTTTTGTACTTGGTGGGTTTAATTCGTCCGTTTACAGGATATTTTTAGAATTATGTCGGGGAGACCTCTCTCTTATGCTGCCATTCCTGAAGGAGGCGGGACCCCATATAGGCCCTTCCTAATCACCAAAAGTGCATAATATGCACAGCTCTGTAGTAATGGCACAAATGTTTTCATACAGTTTGTTTTTAACTTCATTTTTTTTGTATTTCAACAACTTGAGCCATAATTAAAAATACCTAATACTCAATAACTGTCATATTTTTAACCCTTTAAATGCCTTATTTGTAATGTAAACAAACCATATTTTTTTGATGCAAAAAAACACTCTTTTTTCAATAAATTCAAGAAAATTGAGTTAGTTTTGTTTTGTTTTTTTTTACCTCCTGTCATATGTCAGTGATTAACATCAACATTGGTTCATATTATTTTTGGTTCTATGTTAAATGTGTGTGTGTATTTTGTACTCACTTGGTAGAAGGGTGTTAGTGTAGGAATTTAACACTGTTTATTATGGGATGATTTTAGTGGATGGATCAGAATTGTAAAATTGTGCAAAAATTAACTTGTGAATTCCAATCTAATAAAAACTGTGAAAAATGACCTTTTATAACTTGAAGTGCAAAGTGTGCACAATATGTCTAACCCTAAAAATATGGTTTGTTTACATTACAAACATGGCATTTAAAGGGTTAAAAATTATGACAATTATTGTCATTTAATTTGGCATGAAATTTGATATTTTTATTTATAGCTCAAGTTGATGAAATACAAAAATATGCAAATGTAAAAAAATAAACTATGAAAAATCTTTTGATAGTACTACGGCACTGTGCAGATTACACAGTTTCAGTGGTTAGGAAAGGCCTCTATGGCAGTGTTCCCCAACCTTTCTGAGCTACAGCACATATTTTACATCAGAAAAATCACAAGGCACACCACCAAACAAAAATGACACAAAAAGTGTATTTATTGAAATATAATGCAAACCTAGTCTCGGAACGAGAAAGCTGAGAGGGGTACGTCAGCGACCCCACGACTTATGGATTGAGGTCCATTGTAGTATAATAGAGGCATTTCCCCCTCGCCCCAACCAGATCCGTGGGTCCTGCAGGTAACCCGCTGATTTGCGCATTACTAGTGAGGGGGGCTTTATCATCAGAATGCACCACATCGGGGCCGGTTCATTTTCACTTTCACTTTGCAAAGGAAAATGGTAAAAATCAAATCAAATTTATTTATGTAGCGCTAAATCATAACAAAAGTTATCTCACGACACTTGACATATAGAGTTGGTCAAAACCAGACTCTAAGCCAATTTACAGAAACCCAGCAGAATCCTCCAGGAGCAAACACTTGTGACTGGTGACAGTGGTGAGGAAAAACTTCCCTTTAACAGCAGAAACCTGGAGCAGAAGCAGACTCCTGGAGGATGGCTGTCTGCATTGACCAGTTGGGGTTAAAGAGAGAACGTAAAGGAGGAGAAAAAGAGAGAGCGATAGAGATAGAGAGAGACTGGGGGAGAGTGGGAGAAGGGGGGAAGTAGGGGGAGACACATGGATGCAGTTGATACACAGAAAACTGAACTAGAACATCTATGGAACTATAGAATAAACACTGTCATAACTATATGGATAAGTGAGTGATGACGATGAAGGCAGGAGAGAGGCAGGAGGACAGCAGCAGGTCCAGAGAGGATCCTGTGGAAAACCTGTGACGATCCAGGGAAAACCTGTGAGGCAATAAAGCACAGACAGAGACTCCAGGGCAGAAGTCAAGTCAGTAACATGTATTCGCTGGGGCGTAATAGAAGAGAAATTAGGAGAGGAAAAGGTCAGGGAGAAAGAGGAGCAGAGAGGAGGTCATAGAGGAGGAGGAGCAGAGAAGAGCTCAGTGTATCCAGATGAGTCTTCCAGCAGTCTAAGCCTATAGCAGCATAACTAAGAGCAGCCTGAGCTGCCCTAACTATAAGATTAATCAAAAAGGAACGTTTTAACCTACTCTTAAACAGAGAGGGTGAAACTGTTGTAGAGGGGATCATTGGTGCGTGCAGTCGTATGTATCTACATTCAAGGAAAAAAGAAACACATCATTTTCATTTTCTCAACTTTTTTCAGAAATATGACAGTTATTGCAAAATTGCAAACTACAATGAGTTCAGTTCTATTCTGAGTCCAAATGAAATGATTGTTTTCCTGGTTCTGGTGGATTGATTTTGATTAGCAATAAGAACTGTATTTGTGTATTCCTCACCGATGTCTGCTCATGAGTGAAACTCAGAGATGAATTGGACCTCCCCTCAATTGTGCACAACCATTCCCTATAAAAAGACACCAAAATGGAGCAAAAACACATTTGTCCACAATGCCATGATTACTGTAACCGGAGAGAGATCGGGCCATGGGCATGCTTCAAGCTGGACGGAGTAGACGGGCTGTAGCCAGGGTGTTTGGAGTCCACCACTCTACCGTTGTACGTCTTGCTGAGCGTTACCACACCACCAGCTCCTCCAGTGACCGTCCCAGATCTGGTCGACCGCGTGTTACATCCGCTGCACAGGACCATGCCAGTCAGCCCGTGGCTATGGCACATCTGCTCCATCCAGCTTGAAGCATGCCAATGGTCCAATCTCTCTCCGGTTTGCAGTAGTCGTGGCATTGTGGACAAATGTGTTTTTGCTCCATTTTGGTGTCTTTTTATAGGGAATGGTTGTGCACAATTGAGGAGAGGTCCAATTCATCTCTGAGTTTCACTCATGAGCACACATCGGTGAGGAATACACAAATACAGTTCTTATTGCTAATCAAAATCATTCAACCGGAACCAGGAAAACAATCATTTCATTTTGACTCAGAATAGTATGGAACTCATAGTAGTTTGCAATTTTGCAATAACTGTCATATTTCTGAAAAAATCGAGAAAATGAAAATGGTGCGTTTCTTTTTTCCTTGAGTTTATATCACACTGCTCACTTCCAGTACCTGTTGGGCATAGGGCCCTGGCACGATTGACAGACGATCGATGACGGGGTATTTCGGGATTCTGTCCTGCACCAGGCAAGGGCTCTATGACTGATTAAGGATTGATGCTTGATGCCTAGCTTTATTATTCTATCTATTGAAATAGTTTTGCTTAAAAAATAATTGCTGTATTGTTGTATAAAATGATGTTTGCTTTGAAATATTGTTGTAGACTGTTTTGAGAGGTCAAGTCTGGGTTAACATGTCTGGGATGCATTGTGCAAATTTGCAGAGCATGGAAACTTTGGGGACTTTCTGTGGTTGATGTGCTAGACATGAACGTTCGGATGAACATCCTGTGCAGGTGCAACAAGACAGGTGCATAACCTAGGACTGAACTTTCATATGTATACGTGCTTGCTCTCACATACAGCTGTTCTACCCCATATGGGATTCATAGCACCCCACATGGAGTGGTTTAAGCTTTGATTGTGATTGGTTGCCCCCATGTGGGGCAAATATGTGTTTTTGTCCAGTAACAAAAGTTAACCAATAATGTGTGTGTATGAAATTAACATAACTGGTAAAGGGAATTTTCCAAAGTCACTAAAGACTATAAAAAGAGATGGGAAAACTTTAGGTTACGAGTTCATTGGAAGAGATACTAATGGATAATTGCCTTCTCTTTGATGTTCACATTTTTGTAATTTTTTCTATTTTTTGATGGAATCAATAAATCAAGCTTTGTTTTAACTTTTTAAAGCTCAACCCTTCTTTTTGGTGAATTTCTTCATTTCTCCTGTGTTGGTTCTTCCATCCAAAACCCAAGTGGTAAGTTGATCATTAAAATTAAGTGACCCCCCTCTGTTAGTAGCCTGGTTCGCCGGACCCTACTTATTGGGTACTGGAGTAGGTTAGAGGCCACTGATGGTCATGCACTTTGCAGGCATGCAGACCTAGCCTAGGGCGTAGCAAAGATCGTTACTCAGTGGTAAAAGATAAAGGTATCTAGGGCAGTCATCAGAGACCTGAGATAGTACTGTTAAAAAAATCTTTATGATTACTGTGCTGCTTGTCAACATACCAATCAGGTGAAATTGGATAATCTTCCACGGCACACCTAATGATTTCTCATGGCACAGTGGTTGGGAAACACTGCTCTATGGGTGGGATACCAGAGGATTAATCAAATTGAAGGAAATAATCAATAGGCTATTCGATTACAAAAATAATCTGTGGCCGCATCTCTAAATGCATATCATTGTATGATGTTAAAGCAGAAGTCATGTATTATTTATGATGTTATGTCTTAATGCAGAAGGAAGAAGTATATTTGAGAAGCTCTCTGAGGATTCAAGCCACAGAATGAAGAAAGCCGTGTCATCATTCATGGTCGTTAACAATCAGCTGATCCGTGGAGACATTAAGATCAGCCTCCTCAAGTTCATTTTGGGCAGAAGGGAGACCTTCCTCAAACTACTGAAGATTGGTAATGACGGTCTTGACATTATCTGTGGAAAATGTATAATCATTGATCCTAAACAGTATTTTCTGAATAACTATCATAGAATTACTGAAAGGTGTGTATGATTTGATCAGATTTACTCTGTGAGAAAGAACAATACAAAAATGAGGACAAGATGCAAAGTCTTCTAGAACACCGACACGAAGAAGTTAAAGCCGTTCACCATCAGAAAGAACTGACTGACGTCTTCTTAGACAAGACCAACGAGCTGAAGGAGTTTTTGACGGGTATGTTGGTCACATCACAACATTTGCTCAGTTTATGATCACATCTGAAAACGTGAATCTTGATTGTCATTTTGATTTTCACGGTAGTTGATGTTGTGAACATGGAAGAAAGACGGAAGGACAACGTCGAGGTCATGCCTTTAAACCAGTTCATGAAGGTCCGTCCATTTGACCAGCCATCGTCTCGAATACCTGCCGTCACCCACTTCATTCTGGATGAAGAAATCCGAACCATGGCAGAAGTCCTGTACAAGTTTAGAGACAGTGGGATTTTCCATTCGTGTTGTGAGAAACAAGCCGGACTCTTTGCTAGAAGCAAACTGAAAGACAACGCAAGTGATGAACAAGTAGCAGACATTAAGGCGACACCGAAGATGATCCGTGACGAAGTTTTAGTTAAAGGCTATGACGAGTACAAAGACATCTACATTCGTCTAAAAACCGGCAGTTTAACATTTGAGGAAGTGAACAAGTTGTTCAGGATTTCCAAGCAGAAGTATGAACAGCTAAAAGACGAACTGGACATCATGTGCAGAATTGATCCTTCGGCCGACAAACAGTGGATCCATGGCCGGGTTGAGCAGATTAAACAGTATCATGAGCTGCATTTAGCTTTGGCTTCAGCTGAAACCATCACCAGGGTCAAAGAGACGCTCGGTCTCCAAGGCGACTTCAGGGTTCTGGAGACTCTCACTAAAGCAGTAAGTGTTTTTCAATCAAACATACGGGACAAAAACCTTAATGAAGGAAGAATTATAAATTGGCAATGGCTACTGCCACAGTACTGTGGCACGAAATATCGGTTTGTCTGTTTCTGCAGAGCCAATCAAATGTTAGCATTTGTACTGTGACAATAAGCAGTAAGGACATGTTGTTGCCACGGAGCCAAACATGGACACTGTTCCATGAACTCATCAGCCTCTTGTTGCCACAGTACTGGGGTGACATGTGGCGTATGCGCCCTGTACACACCACAACCAAATTATGTCAATCCAGAAAAGTTCAATATCATTTTGGCCTTTCGTCCACATGACACCGCCGTTGTCGGTGCACTGAAACAGTATTTTTGGAGAACGGGTCCTAGAGCATAAAAATCTCACAACGCTGCCCTTGCTTTCCTGTATGGATGGGCAAAACACCACTTGTTGGAAACAATGACACCATAGGACCATGTGACCAGAAGAAGAAAACCCCGGACATAACCTCATGCGCATCCTCAGTATGTTCTTCTGTGATTTTACTGTATCCTGCAGTTCTGTCTGTGTCTGTGTACAGCGCCACATATAGGTGTGGCAGATGTATTGCACAGTTTAACCCAGTTTTCCCTTTTCCACCTGGACGCAGATATTTCTTGAAACAATACATGTATGATGGTGAAACTTTTAGAATCCACAATAGAAAAATACCACAAGCGTTCACGTCTGGACGTAGCCTCTGGCACCCCAGCCTTTTTTTGTAATCAGATAGACACATGGCATGTGTGATACTTATGGCCACAGTACTGTGGCAGCAGGATGACAGGCTACAGGTCTACACATCATATAATGAGCGCACTGATTGGCTTTGTGGTAATAGACAAATGAGACAGGTAGTCCCACAGTACTGTGGCAAACACCACTTCAAAATGATGTTCAATCACAACAGTGTGCCATTACTTGTTTTTAACACCGCAGTGTGCACTGCCCAGGAGGAACAACAGTGGATGTTAAAGGGCTCATATTTGTCTAAACCCACTTTTCTTAGTCTGTGGTTCATTTATTTGTGTATTTGGACGCTAATAGTTCATACAGTTTGAATTTGAACCCTCCAGCGCTGCAAAACTATCTTTATATTAATTCTGGCAAAAATCCAGTGGATTTCTACAACCTGTTTGAATTCTGCTTAAGTTGCTATAACTAGTTACGTCTCTACATTTGCTCATATAAGGTCCAGACTTCAGATGAACATTTCTCCAGTATTTCTCCATAATCGTTTGTCAGCAGCAGCGGTTGTAGTTCAGACTGAAAGTATGTCCAAACTTGGAGCCCATTACCTAAAATGTTCAGTTGTTGGTTGAACGGGACAGAGCAGCACAGTCGACAACCTGGAGGGGGCGGGGCCTGAAGTGGCTCATGTGCATTTAAAGGGCCAGCGCTCCAAACCACCTTTCTGGTGTCATTGCTCACAAATAGGGTTGAAGATGGGCCTGTGGAGTTGAATGAATGAAGAATTCAAACCCAAGCAGAACATTTACAGTTTATGGAGATCACAGGGAAATGTTGGAAAAGGAAGAATTACATTTAAAAAAAGATTTTAAAAAAAAGCAAAATATCAGTGCTTTAAACTTATGCACAGTGTCATTTATATTCATTCTGTGGATGTTTGTGATGTAAAACATAACCTTTATTTTTTTTAACTGCATTTAGAATCATGAAGACTTTGTGAGAGAGCAGCTCAATCGGATTGACGATGACCTGATGCAAGCAAAGATGGATCTGGTGGAAATAACCGAGCTTCGCAGAAACTGTCTGCATGAGCTGAGCCTCCGAGGGGACTTTATAAAATGGCTGAAAGATGCACTTAAAGGTAAGAATGATTTTAACAACTGTTAACATCACAGTACAGGTTAAAAGTACAACATATGAAATTGCGAGAGGATGTAAAACTATACAAATGAAAATTCCTAATTTTTATTTATTTATTTATTTTTAATTATCTTTTTATTATTTTTTCAGGCAGCATTATTTTATCAGCGTTTTACATCATGTATATAACTTCTATACATGCAGAGGAAATCAAACAAAAAATGAAAACATACTCATACAGAGGAGCAATGACAGAAATAGTAAAAATATACACACGAAGCTAAAATAGTTAGTGGGAAATAAGTGTTTTTCCCATTCCATTCTTTCATTCCAGAAACCCTTTTTCCCTGTATAAGATTAACACCGAACATTTAAAGTGTGTAGCATGAACTCAGGGTTTTCCATGGGCCTAAATGTATGTTACTCTTATCCAGTAAAATCAGCTCTCAATAGTGTCATAAAATCAGCCCAGTTTTTCCAATAATTGGTGAATTTGTCTGAATGAAGTCTAAGAAAGTCACCTCCATCCTATAGATGTCATCTATAACCTCTATCCAGTCCTTCATTTTGAGTGCATCCTTTTTGGCTTACCGGCTGACAGGCCGTAAGCTATTGTTGTCATGCAGTGTCCGTTGTCGTTGTCTGTCGTCGTTGTCCGTGACAAAAATTTCAATCGCCGTCTTCTCCGAAATTACAATTCCGATTGACTTCAAACTTGGTATACAGCTTCTTTATGATCATGTCAACAAAAAAATTTAGTGAAATTATTTGGATCCGGATCTGATTCTGGATTTGGTGCCACTTTGAAAAATTTCCCCATTATAAGAGATAGGAAGTGGATCGATGCAATAGCTCAGTAAGTATAAATGATATCAAGTTGAAATTTCTACAGTACAGCCCTGATGGGGAGATGACCAAAACACAATGTCCACATGCTGATCAGGATCTTCTTCTGGATCCGGGAACTTATGGAAAATTTAACATGGGCTCTTATGGGGAAAAGATTTCAATCATCTTCTTCTCCGAAACTACAGTTCTGATTGACTTCAAACTTGGTATACAGCTTCTTTATGATGATGTCAACACAAGGTATTGAAATTATTTCCATCCAGATCTGATTCTGGATTTGGTGCGACTTTGAAAAATTTTCCCATTATAAGGGATAGGAAGTGGATCAGTAAGTATCAATGATATCAAGTTGGAATTTGAATTTTTTACAGATCTGATTGGAATATGAACAAAACATGGGCTATTTCTGTAATATAATAAATACACATAACTGGGTGATAATAAATGGCATCTGGATACATTTCCCAAAGCTTTTCATTTGGCCGGTAAGCTACAGAGCCATTGGTCCTATTTTTTAGTCACTTCCTGGTGATGGCTTTTTTACCTGCCACCGACAATATTCTGAATAGATACTTATCCTGTGAGTTTGTTCTCCCATGGTTCTCTTCTCCCAAGTATATGGATTCAAATGTTAATGGAAATTGGACTTGGAAAATTTTCTCCATGCTTTTCTCAAAAGGCATAATATAAAGGCAATCCCAAAATATATGAAAATGATTGGCTTTATTTTCACCACATACTCTCCAGAATCTTCTATCGGAAGATTTCTGCACTGGTGTAATAGAGTATCTTACAGTGTAGCTTCTTTTTTTTTTAAAGTGTTTTTTTCCCCAAGTATGTTTGTCTGAGATGATTATGGATATAAGAAAATGATCTGCTCTTGTCATAATGGTCATATATTTTTATATTTTTTGCAAATATTTTTAGATATCAACGAGCTGAAGGTATTTGTTGACTTGGCTTCCATCTCTGCGGGAGAGAATGATGAGGATATACATCGAGTCTCCTGCTTCCACGATGCAGTTCTGGGATATTCTTCACTGCTTTATGAGCTTAAACCAGACTCCGATTTCCACACTTTGAAGACAGCACTCCATAAGCTCTGGGGAGCTTTACAGAATGATGGAAACTTACCGAAGAAACTGGTAAGAAGGGACAGTTGATTTCTTTAGTACTGAAAATGACTACAGTGCAACTCTGATGTAGATATTTAATGAACATGAAAGCACTGAAAGCACAAAAGGTCAAATGTTAAATGTGTCAGTGTGGATTTTGTACTCACTTGGTGGAAGGATGTTAGTGTAGGAATATAACACTGTATACAGTGGAAAGATTTTAATGACTGGGACAAAAATCATGCAAAAATGAACAACTTTTGAATTCGAACCTAACACAAATTGTGGAAAATAATACGATTTTGTATAATTTGAAGTCCAAAGTGTGCATAATATGTTCACCCGGACACTGGAAGGTTAACAGGAAACAACTTCACCGTTGAAAATACTGTTTTGTTTTGCAGCGGGACAGTGCACGTTATCTGGAATGGTTGAAGACTGTAAAGGACAGTCATGGATCAGTGGAGAGGTCGTCTCTATCGTTAGCATCAGCCATCAATGACAAGGGAATCTACCTGATCAGTGCACAAACAGTTAAAAAGGTTCAAATTGCCACAAACCAAAGATGACTGCATTCTAATTTTCATTCAGTTCAGACGTTGTCTCAGAGAACACTCAATATTCTGTCAAAATAATTAAGGACAATTTGTGTGTGTCTGTCATTCCAGCTAAGCCTTGATACCGTCCTGAAACTCCTGATTCCAGAGGGACATGATGATGGTCAGATACGGAGTTATTCCCTTGAGGACCTGCGGGAACTGCAGAACAAACTCATGCTCATGTCTGGGAAAGGCCATCAGGGGAAAAAACAAGTTGATCACTTTGTAGAGGTACTTTTTTCTGTTACTAATATTTTCATTTTATTTTAATGTGGAAATAAACAGTTTACTGATCACCGTAGGACTGAAGACACTTCAGCTTTGGTTTCGTGACTGTATGTACTGTTTGAAAGGTTTATTTTTTTAATTTGTATTTTCCATTGTGTTTAAACTATTATTTGTGGGTGCAAATCAGATTGTCTTTGTTTTTCAGGTTTTTGATGGTGCCCAGAGACTAGCTAAAGCATTCATTGCCCTCTACACAGCCGGGAATCCTCTGTTCAGATGCTGGGAAGCTCGGATCAGATGCTGCATAAATAGTAACGAACCCAGTATTACAATGGACTTCAAAGTGGACGGTGGTCTGAACGCTGTCACTGTGAAGGGCAGCGTAGACGAGCAGCTTCCTGAACTTTGCAGGAAAATGGAGAAATACCTGGATGACTGGATGAATTTTGTGGAGGATCAGAGATCCCACCATTACTATCTAAATTATTATACGGCAGAACAGATTGTCAACCTGTGTACCAACCTGTCTCAGCAGAAGTTGATCAGTGTCAGTGATCAGGTTCTCATGTTGCTTTCTTTCATTAAGCCCGACTGCACAGCTGCTGACCTGCTGGAAGCGCAGGAAGAGCTTAAGATACTTGAAATGATGCCGGAAAATGAGGTAGCCAGCTCAGATTTTACCATGGAATTGCATCCATTGCCAGGTCACATAGACCAGGCAAGTGGTTTACAAAAAATTGATCTGATATGGGACACTTACATGAAAGACATGAAGAGTTTTCTTCCACACATTCTTGATGTACAAACTCTTGGAAGACTGTTAGAAAAACTAGCAAACAAAGAAAATAGCAAGGGTACATATATTCACAGAGAGCTACCTAATGGTCTTGCAGTCGGAAAACCAAACCTTGTTGTTTGCCCACATGATGAAGTCCTAACATCTTGCATCTCAGTTTACATGTGCAGTAAAAATCAAACACTTCCTACGTACGATGAGGTCCTCTTGTGCAACTCCACAACATCATATGAACAGGTGGAACTTTTCCTCAGGCGCTGTCTTAGCAAAGGCAGCAGGGGACAGAAGATATACACTCTGCTATATGGAGATCTGCTGACTTACGATGTGAGTTCTAAAGTCGAGAAGTTTTTTCAAGAAATGAAAATGAGAAGCAGACAAGACTACAGGCTGGTCATTATCTGCAGCTCAGAGAGAGAACATACATACCTTCCATCAGCCTTCAGCCAGTACAAACTGCACATGGTACCTCAGGAGAAACTGGAGAGAATCCAGAGATACTTGCACCAACACTATGTAGTCCCAGAAACCCAATCTAGTGCTGCTGCTGCGTTCAAAGACCGGAAGCGTGTTGGTGTTGTCTCATCCAAAAGGGCTGGGGTTGGTATGTACTTAGTTTTAACCTCAGTCATCAAATTACAGAGATACTGATACTGTTGACACATGAATAATGACTTTTTTGTTCTTTTTTTGAATAGGTAAATCCCTCTATATTAAGAGGTTGTATGAGAAATTGCAGGACTCAACCACATCCTCAGTGATGAAATGCATTCGCTTGATTGAACCGAAGGTTGATGAGAATGTGATTCTTCAGTCTCTCTTACGTGACTCCAAAAAGGAAGAACTCACCATGTTCCATTTTGATGTCACATCATCGGTAATGGTCACCTTCAGTAAATATTTAATTTCCTTTTCTTTCATTCTCTTAATTATAATAACAGTTATGTTTCATCTCACTGAACAGGTGCAGAAAGGTCTTGATGAATTTCTGTTCAAATTGCTGATTCTGCATTATTTGATGGACTCCGAGGGAAATGTGTGGAGGTGCAGTGACAAGGAGCTGTACATCATTGAGACTTTAGAGCAAACTGCAAAACCATTAAGAAATACCTCACATCAGGTATAGGATTCTTTTTAGAAATTTGATACTAATAAAATGTCTTTTTTTGATACTAGTAAGCATTACTTATAAAGTGCTGAATAAACCCTTTATTTTCGGTTTCTTGTTTTGTTTAGGCTCGAAGTGCGAATAACTCATTCACAGATGTGTTCCCAAATATTTTCTGTCGACCACCTAAAGAGGTACTAGAGCTAGAGATGAGTCCCTCTCTTGTTAATAATGAAGACCCACTCATGGATGACCAAGAATTCAGGAGTGCTGCCTTTCAACGACCATACCAGTATCTCACACGGTTTCAGAAACATGCCAATCTGGACACGTTCAAATATGACAGTGAAAAACGTGCTGAAGGGTCACATGTGGAATGTCTCCAGATGTTTCTGTTGTATTGTGGAATTCCGGACCCATCCTGGGCAGAACTAAGACACTTTGCATGGTTCCTAAACCTACAGCTCCAAGACTGTGAGAATTCCGTTTTTTGTGATGCCTCATTGACTGGAGATGTCCTACGTGGATTCAAAACCTTTGTGGTGGACTTCATGATTCTGATGGCAAAGGACTTCGCCACTCCATCGCTATGCATTTCTGACCAGAGTCCAGGAAATCTACAGGTAGACCTAACTGGTGTCAAAGATGAAGACTTGGCCCCTTTTCTTATTAGGAAGAGGTGGGAAACAGAACCGCATCCGTACATCTTCTTCAATGATGACCACGTGTCTATGACCTTTATTGGCTTCCATCTTAAGGTCAATAAAGGGAATTCTGTTGACGCCATTGAGCCCATTTCTGGAAAGGTGATAAGAAAGAATGTTATGAGCATAGCATTACATAGAGGCCTAATGCAACAGAGGGTGCCTTTCAATATTGATTTTGACCGTCTTCCAAGGAAAGAGAAAATAGAGCAAATCTGTAATGTTCTTGGTATCCAGTCTTCTTGTGACCCCGATGAAACATATGAGCTGACAACTGACAACATATTGAAAATGTTGGCAATCCATATGCGGTTCAGGTGTGGCATCCCCGTCATCATCATGGGGGAGACGGGATGTGGTAAGACAAGGCTCATCAGATTTCTTTGTGAGCTCCAGAGAAATGGAAGACCAGCTCAGAACATGCAACTTGTGAAGGTGCATGGAGGGACAACTCCAAACATTATTCACACCAGAGTTAGAGAGGCAGAAAAAAATGCCTCTGCAAACAAACAGGAGTATAAATTTGACACTGTTCTTTTCTTCGATGAGGCCAACACCACTGAGGCCATCAGCAGCATTAAGGAAGTCCTCTGTGACCAGACAGTCAACGGGGAAAGTCTGACACCTGACTGTGGATTGCAGATTATTGCAGCATGCAACCCTTACCGCAAACACACTGAGGAGATGATCAAGAGGCTGGAATCTGCAGGTCTCGGGTACAGAGTTCGAGCTGAAGAGACAGATGAAAAGCTTGGTTCTATCCCACTTCGCCAGCTAGTGTATAGAGTTCATGCATTACCCCCAAGCATGATCCCACTTGTGTGGGACTTTGGACAGTTGAATGACCACACAGAGAAGATGTACATTCATCAAATTGTGCAAAGAGTGGTTGAAAACAAACCAGTTGGTAAAAATTATGTAACTCAGATCACCAATGTCCTCTCTGGGTCACAGAAATATATGCGGACAAGGAAGGATGAATGCAGCTTCGTCAGCCTCAGAGATGTGGAACGCTGCATGCAGGCCTTTCTGTGGTTCTTTGACAACCATGCTACATTTTTTGCAGAGCTTGAAGAATTTGAGAAAAAACAAAATGCTAAAAGGAATGAAAGTCCTCAGAAAGTGCCAGAGGTCAGAGATCCTGTGCTATGGTCTGTAGTTATGGCCACAGCAGTATGCTACTATGCCAGCCTTGAAAATAAGGATGACTACAGACAACAAATCTCTAAAAGCCTGTCACCAGCATACAACCCAGGAAAAGTAAAGCAGGAAATATCACTCATGCAGGATTTATTTCTCAGTGGGGTGCCCATAGCAGATACAATTGCAAGAAACAACGCCCTCAAAGAGAACGTCTTCATGATGGTTCTCTGTATTGAGCTAAGAATCCCTCTCTTCTTAGTTGGGAAACCAGGAAGTTCAAAATCTCTGTCTAAAACCTTAGTGGCTGATGCCATGCAGGGTCAGGCTGCACATTCTGACCTTTACAAAAGGCTTAAACAGATCCATTTGGTGTCGTTCCAGTGTAGTCCTCATTCAACTCCAGAGGGCATCATCAACACATTCAAACAGTGTGGGCGTTTCCAGGAAGGAAAGAACCTGAAAGAATACACTTCAGTTGTGGTCCTTGATGAGATTGGTCTGGCTGAGGACTCCCCAAAGATGCCACTGAAAACTCTTCACCCACTGCTTGAAGAAGGGTGTATCGATGATGATCCCCAACCACACAAAAAGGTTGGATTCATTGGCATCTCCAACTGGGCTTTAGACCCTGCAAAAATGAACCGAGGGATTTTTGTTTCCCGTGGTGATCCTGATGAGAGGGAACTTATTGAGAGTGCTAAAGGCATATGCTCATCTGACGAAGTGGTTTTGCGGAAGGTCAAAGCTTTCTTTGAACCCTTTGCAAGAGCCTACGTGGATATCTGCAACAAAGAAGGCAATGGTTTTTTTGGATTGCGTGATTTTTACAGCCTGATTAAGATGATTTTTGCCGTGGCCAAGGTTTCTCAGAGGAAACCCACAGCAGAGGAAATCGTAAAGGCAGTGTTAAGGAATTTCAGTGGTAGAGATGATGTGGATGCAGTTACTGTCTTTACTGAAGGACTTCAGATTGTACCAAATTTGGAGAGCATCAGAACCACTGACTTTGTGAGAGAAAACATTCAGGCAGTTGGACAAGAGGAAGAATGCCGGTACTTGCTGATCCTGACAAAAAACTACGCAGCTCTACAAATTCTCCAGCAAACTTTCTTTTCAGAAAGTTGTCAACCGGAAATTATTTTTGGCTCTAGCTTCTTGAAAGATCAGGAGTATACCCAAATCTGCCGCAACATCAATAGGGTGAAGATCTGCATGGAGACAGGTCAGACTGTTGTGCTTGTGAACCTGCAGAACCTTTATGAAAGTCTCTACGATGCTCTGAACCAGTACTATGTCTACTTGGGTGGGCAGAAGTATGTGGACCTTGGACTGGGAACCCACCGTGTCAAATGTAGGGTCCATGAGGAATTCCGGCTTGTTGTTATAGAAGAAAGAGAGGTGGTCTACAAACAGTTCCCTATACCTCTCATCAACAGGCTGGAGAAACACTACCTGGATATCTTCACTGTCCTCAAACCTGAGCAGAAAAGAACTGTGACTGAATTGCAGAAATGGGTTGAAGACTTTGTGTCTCTAAACAGTCAGGAGTCAACAGACACTCAGGAGTATGAGTACCTACCAGCAGATGTCTTCATTGGCTACCACTTTGACACATGTGCCTCTGTCGTTCTTCAAGTAACAGAAAACAAAAAGAACAGTGTGGAAAACTCAGACCCAGAGAAGAGAGTACTGGATGAAGCTAAACTCATGCTCCTGAAATGCGCTACACCTGACTCAGTGGTGCGACTGAACTGCAGTGGCCTTCCAAAGGTGGAGAGTGAACATCTGACCAGGGTTTACTTTGAAGACCTGAACAACAGCTGTTTGGTTGACTACATACTTGCTCACACAAAGCAGGAGGTCCACTGCAGCTCGTCCTTCACAGAGGTAAATGGCAAGTTATTCAAAGCTAGTTTCAAATACATCCTACAGCTTTCAGTCCAGATCACTTGCCATTAATATGGACAATTAATAGTTTTTATACATCTGTAAGTCATTATTGTATGTAATTCTGTACAACAGGTAACAACATTCTCGAGACTTTTGACAGCATCTGACTTAAAGCCTCTAGAGCAGGTGTTGCCAAGTGTTGGACTTCTGTCACTGCAGCAGTTTGACACAGAACAGTCGTTCCTGAAGAAGATCAGGTTTGTACAGAGGACGTGAATGCGTGGAGTTCAGTTTCACATCATTAATGGCCCTTTGACTTTTTCAGCACACTCACAGTAAACATATCGAATCCAAGTTTATAACGGTTCTCCCTTTGTAGGAACTTCCTCACAACTGAAAATGGAAACAGCAAAACCGGAGCCGATGTCAAAGTCCTCATCATTCAGTATGATTTCGATGAAGCTTCTCAGAGTGCCAATCTTATTGCATCTGCAAAGTAAGTCGCAGACATTTCTGGTAGATGCTGCACTGCCACCATGTGATTTTTGCCATATTGATGTTTTGCTGTTCATTTTCAGATATTCATCCATAAACGAAATCAACAAGATAACTCAGGAGAACACAGGAAGCAAAGTGTTTGTGTACTTCATCACCAGACTGCCAAGAATTGGAGGAGGGACTTCCTATGTTGGCTTTCAAGGAGGTAAGGTTTTCTACTGTTTGGATTGATTTGTTTTAATCACTGTCTTTGACCAGATATGTGAATCTGCACAGGCCTGTGGAGATCAGTTCACATTGATGACCTCAGACGATCAAAAGATATTGTTTCAGGCATCAAAACCCTTCAAAGCATGACAATCAGTCAGATGTTTGAAACAAAGATTGCTCAGCCAGAAGGTAATCAAAATACTCGATTTCTCATTTCCTCTGCATAAAATGTCTCGTCATAAAAGATCTTAAATTATATTAATATATGCTTATTTTTAAACAGCCATGGAGGTGGATGATGACTCTTACACAGGGAGTGAGGAAAACGTGAGTAATCATTTTTATTTTAGCTGTTCATTGTCAAAAAACACAAATATACCTCTTGTGATGAGAAGTCAATGAAAGGAGTCATGGGCGCAGCGCTCAATTGGATAATGGGGTTTATTGAAGAAAACAAGCACGAGAACTAAACAAACACAAAACCTGAAGGGGATAGAGTCCACAGGGCTGAGTCCAGGGTGAGAGAGTCCAGGAAGGTCCGTGAAATCAGGGAAAGGCTGTGATGGTCTGAGAAGTAGTGATCTGACGCCGCACTGGAGCAGAGGAGCCCCTTAAATGGGCTCCTGATGGAGATGTGCTCCAGGTGCTCCCTGAGACAGCACCTCCTCTTTTACTTTCTGGTCCTCCCATCCTCAGTCAGTCTTCTTATGTGCTGTTGTTTGGACATATTAGCACTGGTAATATGGGTGGTGGTGGGGTGTACTGATTTTTAAATTTACAACACTTTGTGCTACATCTTTATTGTATGAAAAGTGCTATATAAATAAAGATTGAATTGCGATGCACAGCAGGGGAGTCTGATTGTGAGGGAGGACTGTGACACCTCTGTGGTATAAGACAATTAACATGCATGACTATGGACATTTTTGTCCATTAGGCCAAATTTTTCCTCTTCATCTGTATCATTTTGTTAGAATATTTGACACATTTGTTTTTGTAGCTACATCTCTCTCTTGACATTTTAAAATTGTAATTTTTCTACTAAATCATCGTAACACTGAAGAAAATGTTCTCCACTCTTGTATCATTCAGGACAAAAATGTCCACTTTCAAAAGCTGCTGTAAAAACTGTATAGTTTTTGTTGTTTTTTTTGTCAAGTATTTTGATCAACTTCAGTCCTGATCAAAACAATCAAATATTGAATAATTGTCAGGATTTCAACCCTTTAAATGCAAGTTTGATTACTCAGTGCTATCTTTTATTGTCCACATAACAAATGTTGGGCGGAGGGGGATTTTTTTATTGATTAAAATACTTAAAATCGTTGAATGTTTGGTAGTTTTGAGCAGAGATGATTAAGAAATGTTTAAGAGATTAATGGAGAAAAAAACAAAAAAATACTAAATTGTAAAGTTTTTATACTATCATCATGGCGATCTCCAAGGACAGGCCTTTTGCTTGTGAGATGCTCCTCTGGTCTCTGATCAGTGTTTCCTCCTGAACCAGGCCTTGGCTCATGTTGTGGACACGACAGAGCTTGTGCGAAGTTGCGTCCAGAACGCTGTGGGAATGTTGAAGGATCAGGTGGAAGGTGGAATCCGCAGCACACAGAGAGTTCAGATCCTCCTGACGCTCCTCAGCAACGACGATGCCATTACAGGTCAGAAAAGCAGCTTTGTTTACACAGAAGAACACAGTAGATTAAACAGACTGAACCTGACATTTAGATCAGATTAAGAAACAAAAAGGAAGAATTAAAACCTGCAGCACTACAAATAATCCTAAAACTCCAGTCTGATACTTACAGCCCACGAAACTGTCAGGACAAGACTAGTACTACTACTACTACTACTATTACTACAACTATTACTAGTACTAGTACTACTATTACTACTACTACAGCTATTACTACTATTATTACTACAACTATTACTACTACTACTACTACTACTACAGCTATTACTACTATTAGTACAACTATTACTACAACTATTACTACTACTACTACAACTATGACTACTATTACTACTACTGCTACTACTACTACTATTACTAGTACAACTATTAGTACTACTACTAGTACTACTGCTACTATTACTACTACTACTATTACTACTACTACTGCTATTACTACTTCTACAACCACCACTGACACTGACCGAAGAACCCCCAGTTCCTCCCTCAGATGATTACTGGATACAGATGTGGTCATAAAGTGAATAACAGAATGTTCAGAATATGGCTGTGACAGAAATAATGTGTAAAAATTTTGGCTCTGTGGTTTTACAGGGAATCCAGACACGTTCATTCACAAATTGCTTGACATATTAAACTATTTGTAAGTGTTTAGTTTCCAACAGCATTTGCAGGACTCTTTATGTTTATCTGACTCTTATCAGGAGAATTTCTGCAAATTGTGAAGAAGCGTCTTCATTCCTTGTTGGTCATTCACGATAGCAAAAAAGAAAATTGGGTGATGAAAGAGGCTTCCGACATTGATGCCTTGCAAAAAGGAGGCACCTTCAGGTGAGCACTACACCAAAGGTTGTCTTCTTATGTAGACTTTTTATGAATAAATCCTTCAGGTGATTCAATGTGCAATAAAAGGGAAGAGCAAGTTCACTGTCACTGCATTTTATATGTTCTTTACATTTCATACATCTCTATAGTTTTTACACATGTAGTAGTTTTAACTTACTCGTGTATATTCTTGTAGATATTCTTTTTCCTTTATTAATTAGCACTAATATTTAATTTGAGTCCTTATTATCTATTGCAGAGTGCTTGTAATGATTGAATGTGATTGCTGTTGCTGTAACTCCTGTAATTTCCTGCAAAGGATCAATAAAGTATTTGTTTGTGAATGTTTAAAACATTAGTAAAGAGGTATTTCTGGGTCTTCACAGAAACACGTTATGGAAGCATGTTCAGGCTGCCGTCGTCCCTGTCTTGGCTCAGCTGGTCTCAGTCATTGACCGTGACCAAAACTTGGACATCTTACTGAATAAAAACTGTGATGAATCTTTCAAGAGACTGTGGTTGGACATCTTTGGGAATGAGAACCTGCTGGAAATCCCACAGCTAACATTTGACCACAGGTAAGTGGTCGTAGTGTGTTTTGCATAACTTTTATTCTTAAAGTAGAATGATGACAAATGGCAGCCATTTTATAATATTTGTCATTTGTTGTGTGTTTTTTAGCTCAGAGACAGGAACTATTCCAGTCCAGAACTACGTCACCCTAAAGGGGAGTTTTGGATGCCGCCTTCCTTTCAGTTGGAGGATCAAGGACCACCTGGAAGACCTCTGGGTCAATGCTCCTCAATGTGGAGGTGATGGCCTGTTTGTGGGTCCAGAAGTAGGGATGGAAACTGATAAGTATTTATTAATTTTCCAACTCCATTATCTATATATCCCTTATCAGTTTGATACCCAATCTATTCTCTTATTAATTCTCATTGGATTAGGGAATAAACAGAACAAATGACTTTGTTTGCATGAACTCCTTAATGTCAAATATGTGCTAACATTTCACATTTGATTGGACCAAACCTCCTAAATGGTTCTAAAGGTGTAGTTGAAGCAGTGTTAGATGTACCTGCTGTATCTGAGCCTGGTTGTCATGGAGATTATTCCTAAACAATAATGAAGCAGGTTGACACTGTGAAATGACACTATCTTTAACAGTACCGATAGAACTCAGAGCAATTTAATGTTTGTGGGTGTGACAGAGGACACCATGCAGTAGGCTTCGCCTCCAGAGTCACCACCCCCTTCACCAAGCAGCCAATGAGAGAAGTCCCACTGGTGCAGTTTAATTGGATGCTGTGGTTAAATATTTGTGCATGTTGGAGGGATTTAACCCTTGAAAGCTCTGCAACTGTTGTAAATGGTCACAGTGTCATCTTCACTGGTCAAATACTACCAGACTTTAGAGGAAACAACCAAAATATGGAAATGACCTGATGACGCCTTTGGCGTGATGACGTCATAGAACCGATAAGTGGAGTCATTAAGCAAACAGACTAATAATTCCAAGGAAGTGAGCAACTGGGAACCAGTTCTCTACAAGAACCTGTTCTCCATTCCCATCCCTGTCCAGAACTGATGAGTATCTGTGTTGTTGTCGTATCCTTTTCATTTCTCTACCATTTGCCCATCTTGCTTCCTGATAGAACAAACTCATTATGAGCTGGAGGAGCTCTTTTGGACAACGCCTCTGGGGCAACACATTCAGAATGCAGACCAGGACATGCAGACAGAGTTTTTTCAGTGCTACCTACAGGATTTCATCACCATGACAATGAATGTGACACGTGAACAAGATCTGCAGGTTGTTTTTCTGTGTTACCAAAGTCTTTATATTTTCAGTAAAGTCTGTGTGATACGTGATGCTAATCCACATTCCTGGTTTGTAGCTCCTCCATGATGCCATGAACTGTTGTGTTCATGAGCTGAAGTTCAAGCTCGGTGTCAGAGACGCAGTGACCTCTCTTCTCTGGGTCCATGCTGCTTACCATGAGTTCAAGAACCGGTTACAGAATCTTTCCAGGATGATGTGCATTGAGCCCCAGCTGACCCACGACCTTCAGAAAGATTCCAGCGCTAGCAATGGGTTTGAACTGGTAGGTGTCCAAACATCGATTAACATAACTGTAAAAGTTGTTTTACCTGGACTGCAATGCATTGTCTTTTTAAGTAAATATTATTTAACCTGTTCCTTCCCACCTATTTTGGCCTATTTACCAAGTTCCAAAGCTGGCCTTGTGGTCCTTCCAAACTGAAGACCTAAAGAACCACAAGGCCAAAATGAATCAATGACACCTCATTTGAAAGGTAGTTACCTCTAAAATATGACCTCAGGTTAGATTTAGCTGAAACTGTTTTTTATACCCATGATAAGAGTGTGGTCATGGTCTTATCAATGTGGAAATGGGACGTGTGCAGACAAAGCTGACGCTGGTGCTCTTTATGCACACTTTCTGATGATTCTTCTTAAAATTAAGTGTGGAGTCAACAACAGTTCCGAGATATTTGTATGTTTGCTCTTGCTCTGTAGTTTGTCCCTTCTTGGATCCGTTTCCTTCCTAGTTACATATTCATGTCTCTGTGCCAGCAGAAGCCAGGACCATCATGTTGTCAGGTCCATCCTTCCTGCTGCCCATGCAGACAGACAGACATCTGTCCAGCTGCTTGGATTCAGCTGGTGATGTTTTGTTGTCCTATTCCCTGTGTCTTCCAGGTAATTGATGTGTTTGCTGCTAAGGCATGTGTAGAGTACCTGGAGCCCGGAGACCTGGACACAGATGCCCAAAGACGGACGTGGCTCAGGCGGGTCAAGAGACTCCAGGTTCCCATCGAGTTGATCTGCTCCAATGAAAGCACGAGACATTATGGAGAAAAAAGCAAAGTGCTGGTCCACAGGGTTCGGTAAGACAGGACCAGACATCTGTGGATCGGACAGCAGACCGAAGCAGGGCCTGGGTGGTCTGATCTTTGGTCAACTTTGCCTTATCTTTATAGTCTGCATTTCTTTACTCATGTGTCGGTGCTGTTTCTGTTTTCTTAGAGGTGGATGGAATCGGATATTTTCTCTATCTCTGTTTGTGGAACACATGCTGTTGGGCATCGAAGAGATAAATGGGGAGCTGGCACCTCTGTTTTTACAGCAGACAAAGAAGCTTGGAAAGGTTTGTTTGTACAACCCATTTTGTCAATGTATCACAATCATTTAACCCATAAAGACCTAGAGCTACTTTTGTGTCAGTTCCCAAAGGAATTTTTGTGACTATTTAACCTTTATTAAGTGATTTATCACCTTTTATTTTAATTTTGTCCTCTGTATTTTACGTTGTTCAATGAAAATCATCTTTTATGAACATGTAGATGTTCATAAAAGCTCAGATTATCTGAAGAAAAAATGACTTTTCAGCAAATCTGTCATTAACTGAACATAAACCCAGTGTGTCCATCCACTGTCATTGATCCAACTCCATGGGTTTTACTGGTGAATCAATGTTGTAGAAGATGACGGTGTTTCCACGGTAACTACGGAGCCTCTGAACATCCAAATGGGTCATATCTGATGACCATGAAAAGATGAAGAATTGTATTTTCCATCCATTATTTCCATGTATTGATAGACTTAGTGGATCAACAGGAATTAAACAGTTTAGATCAGTAGATGGTTTGGCCACAGGTGGATGTTTGGATCTTTATGGGTCAAAACCCCTCACATTAGCCCCTTTACCACCAACATTCCAAGGAATTTGAATTACCAGGAATTTATTTACCTGGGAATCCTGGGAATTTCTTTTGAGGATATTCAGTAAAAACCTTCAACAAGGTCCAGGCTGTTTTAGATGAACAGACTTATGACACTGCACTTACTGGAGCAAGATGAATACATTCAAAAGCTCAAAAGCGTGTTGGACAAACAGACAATGGTTTACTTGATTTTCCAAGTGATCAAAATGTAAACCAAAGTGAATCTTGAAGAAATGAAATAACCAATCAGAGTTCTTCAACACACAGCTCTGCCCACAAGAATTCCAGAAATCTGAAGAGTATTAGTTAGCTTTTAGCCAGTTAGCTCCAGTTTGTGTTAGTTAGTGTTAGCCAAATTTAGTGCCACTGCACTTCTTAGTATTAGCCAAAGTTAGCTCTGCTTTGTGCTAGTTAGCTATTAGCTCCAATGACCAATACACACTGGAATAGAAATGGAATAAACCAGTTCACCGACGCCACTAGATTAAACATGGAGGGTGAACAGAAATGTGGAATGCTGACAGTATCTTCCACCAATCAGCATTCTTCAGCACATAGCCCCACCCCCAACAATTCCAGAAATCTGAAAAGTCTCTCCCTTTCCTGAAACTTATTTCAGGGGAAGTTTGGAATCAAAGTTTTTTACTGGGTAATTTCAGTGAAAACTACCAGAGGTTTTTCAAAATACAGGGTAAAGTTAAAGTTCCAAAACTTCTGATTATTTAAAACCTCTCACAATAACTGAAATTGTTCTGATTTCACTGAAAATGTTTTGCTTCAACTATTTCATAAAGGTCCTGGAAAGGAATTCAGATCTCAAATCTCAGGAGATGTTTAAGGCTGTAATTGATTTACTCAGAACCTGCAAAGATGGAGCTGTCGGACACCTCTTCAGGTATGAGTGCACATCCTGTATCAGACTGTTCATTCAGAATGATGCTGCTGCAGCTGGAACCACAGCACATGACTTTATAAAATATTTAAACTGGCTCCTAATTGGTTAAAGAAAATAAAAAATCACTATTGGAATGAACAAATGAATGAATGTTTTACCAAAAGCAAACGATCAGAAGAAAAACTAACAGAAAAAGAAAAATATACCTGTGTATAAATGTGTGCTTATGCAAATGCTAATGCTAATGCTAGGCACTGTTTGTGTTTAGACAATGAATTTCCTTGTGGGGATAACACACTGGTCAACAAATTTTAGTAAATTATTGACCTCCGAGATAAAATTTGCTGATTCTTACTTATAACAGGTGATGCAGGTGCTGATCGGCTAAAGGTTTCAAGATATTTCATGATAAAGATTTATGATTATCTACATGGGAGGGGGGATGTGTTGTAACTTCTCAAAGTACGGTAGAACAATGAAAATGGTACCACGTGGAAGTCTGTACAGTTCTGTTTTCTTTGAGATTAAAGATTATTACTTTCACTTGGTGCATTCATTTGCCTTTTACAGGTTTGATTATGTGTGCCGCATATGCACTGAAGAACCTCAGGATCCAATCCGTCTGCCATGTGACCACATCTACTGCATGGCTTGTATCAAACAGTGGCTGATCCCAGGTCAGATGTACTGTCCTTATTGCAAGACTTCAGTTGATGAAGATTTCCGTTTGGTTCCATGTGAAGACACGAGGTTTGTAACTGAAACTGCAAGTCGATCAGAGTGAAAGGAAAACACTTTATTTTATTTCATCACTGTCACTCTTATTTTTTTTGGTTTTTTTTTTATTTGAAGGACCAGAATAAACCAGCACATTCAGCTCAGGAAGCGGCGTAATGCTTTTTTCGTAGATTTGGTGTCTACCGTTTGCTTCAAGGACAACACTCCTCCTTGTCCGGCTGTCGTTCGTCAGTTGCTGTCGTTTGTCATGGTAGAGACAAGCCCTTCAGGTAGGACTCAAATCCTAACCCTGTTCAATCTGATCACTAAGTGTTACTGTAGTCCCTTTTCTATTGACCCTCAAATTGCATGAATATAACTTGTGCATAAAAATTTACCTAATGGGAAAACAACAATTTTGCCAAAACTCATTTTTTGATGAAAAGTTTATGTTGTGGTGAGGGGTAGTTTTTTTAAGGCGTAGTGAAATTGGTATATTGCACAAAACTGTAATGGAAAGACCTTTTTCAGGGCTCAAAATTAACTTTTTGACCTAGGAGCACTGTGCTCCTAACCCTAAAAAGTTAGGAGCACAGGCTAAAATCTAGGCGCACCACTATAATATAAAAAAATTGGAGAACAAGCAAAACTCTTGGCCATACCAAGTAATATTCCCATATGTATTTAAGCAATGTTAACAACCTAGAATAAAGTATTTGAATAGAGTATGAAAGAAAAAGCTTACATTGACACAGGTGCAAAACAATTGTCAATGTGTGGTATATACTTTAGTTGGTTCTTGGAGAAGAAAGACGAATCACACCATTATTTGCAACAACCAACTTTTTTATTTCATGGCCTAAAGGCCCTTAGGGGCCGTTTACACGGCGTCGGCTTCAGTCGACTCTGGGAAGATTTCATGGCGGATTAGCCTTCTGTTACCATGGAAACGGTGCCTAGAGTGCCTGAATCCAGAAACTTTTGATACCAGGGTCCAGGGTGGAACGTTATCGATACGCTCCGCATTCCAGCTCCGTGTTAACGCGAGTCGGAGCGTTCCGGGGTAAAATATGACGTCACCGCATGCGCGCGCAGCCAAGAACTGCCAGTTAACCCACTCCGGGCCAGTTGGTGGCGGTAATGCGCCTCCAAGCTGGTTTGCCAGCCTCTATGACACAATAAAGCTGCAGAAAAAGAAGGAACAACCACAACAACAATGGCCGGTTTCAGAACAACATACGTGCTGCTAACTGTGCTCAGCTCGTCTGTCCAGACAAAGAAGTCCTGCGTCTTTGTACGACCACTCGCCATTGTTGTTTGTAAATAGTGTTGTCCGCCTCCTCCTCTTCTTCGTCTTCTTCTCCTCATTTAAAGGCTGTCTAAACCGGAAATTGTTTGTGCGCAGGCGCCTGTTTTACCGCCACTGTTTCACTACAGCTCTACATCGCCAGCTACTGGTCTGGCATGGCCACTACAGCGTATTCAGCCGTCCTCGCGGACTCATGTTAATGCAGATCGTTATCATAGCGGCGGCGTCTTAACGCGGAATGATTTTATAACGCAAAGGAGAAATCTTTGCGGAGTGTTGCCGTGTAGACGTACCCTTAGTCACTGTGGTCTACACCACGCCTGAAGTCAGGAGATTGTTTCAAACGTCGGTGGAGTTATTTGATCCCTTTGTTTATGCCGCCTGCGCACGCGAGGGGGCGGGGACTAGATTTTCCGCTTCAGTCAGCGGGGCGTGGAGCTTGTTTATTTTCAGCTGACGAGTTACTTCTGCAGCCATTATTCTAGGCGCACGTATTAATTTTCGCTCATTTTTTTATTGGCGCACCGTGCGATCGTAATCTCAAAAACAGTCGCACTACCAAAATTCTCAGGTGCATGCGACCGTAATTCAGTCGCAGTCACGAGCCCTGTTTTTGTGCAACTAGAGTCACATGAACCAAAAAAAAAAATAACAGATGTTGATGGATGTTAGAACAAGAGAAGAAGAAGAGTCTTAACCAAATGTGGGTATGTGTGGACACACCAGGAAACTATATTATTTTAGAATTTAGTAGGAGATAGAGAGGTAACGAGCATTCTAGATTCAAAACAAGAAAAATACTTGGAGAGTGCAGACCTCTGCCAAGGCAGATCAGTGCCCCCCCCCCCCCCCCCGATCACCACCAAAGTTTAATCATTTCTTCCTTGTGCCAGTATCAACATTTCCTGAAAATTTCATGAAAATCCGTCCATAACTTTTTGAGTTATCTTGCTAACAGACAAACAAACACGCACTCACACAAAGCAAAGCGATCACAATACCTCCTGGCGGAGATAACGACACAGATTTATGTTCATGGTTATGGAATGACTTCTACTGACATCTACCAGAAGAAAGAAACTAATCAGCACATTTGGGATGGAATTGAAAAACCATTACACACTTCTGTTTTCTCAACATTTTGTAAATATCGGTCAAGTGTTGCACATATGTCCAATGGAAACACCACTAGTGTCTCTGCAGGTTTGAGGCCAAATATATGACCTTTACTACCTTTTTCAAAGAATCTTTGGTCAAATTTCAGACTTTCCATTCACACAAATAACTGTCTCATAGTTATTAGACACTGTCATGCACAAAAAATACACAAAAGAATACACTAAAATGCAAAAAAATACACTAAAATATACAAAAACTTTGCAGAAGTATACTGAAATATACAAATAGAGATGGTGGCTTTTGGCGGTCATGAAGGACCTCCGTGGACGGGATACCAGAGGGATAATAATCCATGTGTTTCCATGACGACCATTGTCTGCCTTTCTCCAGAAAACCAACAGACTCGTACCAAGGAGCTGTCTCCATTCGATGACTCTCTGGATACGAATCCCGTGGTTCGTTCAGTATTGGTCAAACTCCTGCTGAAGTACAGGTGAGGGGGAAGCCTTCTCTGCTATTATGGTCTGTGAATACAATCGTCTGGTTCCTAATGTCTGTGTGAACTCTGTTTGTGAAGCTTTGATGATGTCAAGGAATACCTGCAACAACATCTGACAGAAGTAGAGCAGAGCCGGATCCTGGACAAAACCGACAAAACAGAACTTTACTGCTTGTACATCAACTGCTTGGAGGTGTGTGAAGTTGAATTCAGAGCCAATCAGGTGTCTGCTTTGTGGTGTTTTTCACTGGATGTTTTTGGTGAATGCATTTTCTTTTTTTTTAACTTCTCACAACTGCAGGATTCCATGTTTGAGAGCTTGCATTTGAGGTCCGTCACAGATGAACAGGAGTGTTTTCAGGATGAAAGTGCCTTCCTGAGTGGGCTGGTGCGTTCCAATGGCCCCACCCCTGAAACGGTCACTGTGGAATATCTGCAGGATCTGGCCAGAGTCCGCATCCACCTGGACCAGACAGCCAGACTATTCACCACAGAAACCACCTCCACAGGTGTGTGTCACATACTGAACTGGTTTAATGGACTAACAACACATTTGTGTAAGGTAGAGAATATATTTGATGAATCTATGGAATAATATTTACTTTGATTCGATTAAATGTTTATTTGAATCAGTGAATAAACAATAGTAATAATGTAAAACAGATACATCTGAAAAAGACAAACAACCTGTACTTTATGTAATATATAAAAAATGTATAGAAATAAGAACAACAATAACAAGAATATAAAAATGTGTGTGTGTGTGTGTGTGTGTGTGTGTGTGTGTGTATATATATATGTAACAAGAGTATAAAAGTGTATATCTATATAAAAAACATCTGATTTGTCTGTTTGTTTGTGTTTGTCCATACTTGTCCGTCCTGTGCATTCTGACACCAGGACTTCAACATGGGGGTCAACGTGGAACCACTGCCTTCCTCAACAGTGTGGTGAACCTGTGTAAGGACAGTGGGAATAACTGGTATCGGACATATTTGATCCGTAAAATCGCCAGTCAACACGGACTGGAGTTTGTTCTAAAACTCCTCAAAGACCAACAGATGAGCTGGCTCTTCCCAGAAGAACTTCTGCAAAAGGTTTCACTTCCTCCACACTGAGTGAATGTCCACAGTCATATGAGCAGTACTAGATTACTGTGTGTGTTTTCTCCTGTAATTACACCCAGGTTGTAGAAGATTCACCAATAGACACATTTCTAGTGTGTGGGAAAGACTACGAAGCAATAAGAAATGCAGTCGCCAAAGTGTCCTCAACAGAAACTGTGGAAACACTGGACCACACCTGTCAGGTAACATGGCTGTTTGGGTGGACGAGGCTGTGTCTACAGTTTCACTCAGTGACGGATCCAGAAAAAATGGAGGGGGGGCACTATTTTGTTCGTTTGTTTATTTTTTTATTTCGAACATTGCATTAAAATCAAACAACAAATAAATTATATAAAAGAAAGTCCAGCAATCGAAAAGGAGCGGGATGATCAGGATCAGGATAAACTTTATTGTCCCATGTGGGAAATTTGTTTTGGACAACGGTGCTACATGTTGCTGCATTCACATTTGGACACATACAAAACAATTCAGTCACATAATCTGAAAGTCAGCATAATCACTATTAATTATTACACCCAGTTCATATATTGCACCCTTCCCTCCGAGATTTATGTATATATTTTAGAATAAATATAAGTGATACAAGTTAGTTTAAGAAGGGTGGGAGGGATTTCGAAGTTTAATTTATAACCCCACCCCCCCTTACTCCATCCTTCACCTACCCTAAATTCCTCTGTCAGATTCCATCAGAAACTCAAAAATCCTCACATATCAGACTAAATTCTGACTAAACATAAAACACTAGATTACTGTCCATTTTGCAGCAGCATTTCACAGTAAAATAAACTTTGTCCTTTTTTTTTTTAGCAGTAATAGTGCACATATCAAAAACTAAAATAAACTCTATCCTTTTCATGACAATAATACACATATCAGAAACAAAAGTAAACTATCCGTTCCATAACAATAATACACAAAAATAAACTGTCATTTCTTAGCAGTAATATACTTACCAAAAATAAACAATGTCCAATTCATAACCATACCCATATAAAAGAACATAAATATACTCTATTCATTTCATAACACAAATACCCATATGAAGGAAAACCTCTGTCCATTGCATAACAATAATGCCCATATAAAAAAAACCCAAAAATAACTAGAAAAGCACTCGGAGAGTGCAGACCTCCGCCAAGGCAGATCAATGGGCCCCTGTGGCCCCCCCACCCCCGATCACCACCAAAATTTAATCATTTGTTCCTTGTGCCAGTATCAGCATTTCCTGAAATTTTCATCCAAATCAGTCCATAACTTTTTGAGTTATCTTGCACACAGACAGACAAACCAATGCTGGCAAAAACAACCTCCTTGGCGGAGTTAATTACTGTGACAGTAAATGCAGTCAGATTTAACACACACACCAGTTAGATATGGGCCAATGTTGGACAATGGTGTGTGAGTCACTCAACCACTGACTGTGTTCTGTAGCAAATGCCATTCAGTTCTATAGTCCCATCTGTATAATTATTCATTCCATACCTTCTGTGGCTGCCCGTTGGTTTTTCATGCAGACCCAAATGCTGCTGGAACAGACAGTTGTCTCGTCATGATTATTAGACTTAAGTCCGGTTCAGATTTAACTCCCTTTATCCTAAAAACGCTAGTTTTGCTGGTTACAAATGGTGCGAATGCAGTCGATCCCCCTCCTCTGCCAATACAAGACATAGGAGAGCCCCAGAGTGCAGAAGTTACTATTCAAGCTCCACCCACAGCAGTAAACGTCAGTCCAAAAAGTACTAAGACAAACAGATAGCACATGGGTCAGTAGTGACAGCTGGGGTTTAGCTCAAAAGGAAATGATTCAGACTGAAACACAGAACACTGGGGTTCAGTTCCCGGCCAAAGCAGCAACTTTTTCTGCAGATTTTCAAACCGGGGGCGTGGCTCCATAGGCGCCGGTACAATAATCCACCAATGGGTTCATGTTGTTTTCTTTTTCAGACGCGCAGATGTTCTCCACAGCAGAAGACAGTTTATCTACTGTTAGCACTTTACAGGGAAGTCACCACTTTGTACAGAGAAGCCAGTGCAACCTTCCATCCCACTCCTGAGGTATTAGAGGATTTTTTTTGTGTATTTTAGTGTATTTTTTGTGCATTTCAGTGTACTTTTGTTATTAATGAATGTCATTTATTATTTTTGTAAATTTTCTTATTCATTTTTCTAAATTTTATTTATTAAATTGTTTTGGTTCATTTTGTTGCCAATTTTATTATGTTTTTACTCAAATTTGTTCAGTTTGTGGCTTATTTTGTGTATGTTACTTATTATGCTGTTGAATTATAAATTTTTGTTAATTTTGTTAATTATATTATTGGTTGTTAGCTTACCGGCCGACAGGCTGTAAGCTATTTTCATCATGCGGCATCCGGTGGCGTCATCGTTGTCGTCTGTCGTCGTCATCCGTCGTCATCCGTCGTCATCCGTCATTGTCATCTGTCATCGTCGTCTGTCGTCCGTTACAAAACTTTCAGTCTTTTTCTCCAAAACTGCAATTCCGATTGACTTCAAACTTGGTATACAGCTTCTTTATGATGATGTCAACACAAGGAATTGAAATAATGTGGATCTGGATCTGATTCTGGATTTGGTGCCACTTTGAAAAATTTCCCCATCATAAGAGATAGGAAGTGGATCGATGCAGTAACTCAGTAAATATAAATGATATCCAGTGTAAATTTCTCCAGTCCAGCCCTGATGGGCAGATGACCAAAACATAATGTCCACATGCTGATCAAGATCTTCTTCTGGATCCGGGAACTTATGGAAAATTTAACATGGGCTCTTATGGGGGAAAAATTTCAATCGTCTTTTTCTCCAAAACTCCCGTTCTGATTGACTTCAAACTTGGTATACTGCTTCTGTATGATGATGTCAACACAAGGTATTGAAATTATTTCGATCCAGATCTGATTCTGGATTTGGTGCGACTTTGAAAAATTTTCCCGTTATAACAGATAGGAAGTGGATTGATCCAATAAATCAGTATCAATGATATCAAGTTGGAATTAGAATTTTTTACAGATCTGATTGGAATATGACCAAAACATGGGCTATTTCTGTAATAGAATAAATACACAGAACTGGGTGATAATAAATGGCATCTGGATACATTTCCCAAAGCTTTTAATTTGGCCGATAAACTACAGGGCCATTGGTCCTATTTTTAAATTTACGTTTAAGTGAATTTTTTGTGTATCTGTTCATTCGTTCTGTTCCTTTTTATTATTTTATACATATATACATATATATATATATATATATATATATATGTGTGTGTGTGTGTGTGTGTGTGTGTGTGTGTGTGTGTGTGTGTGTGCGCGCGCACGCGCATCCATCCACTGTCATTGATCCAACTCCATGGGTTTTACTTGTGAATCAATGTTGTAGAAGATGACGGTGTTTCCACGGTAACTACAGAGCCTCTGAACGTCTAAATATGGTCATATCTGTTGACCATGAAAAGATGAAGAACTGTATTTTACACCAGTTATTTCCACGTATTGATAGGATTAGTGGATCAGCAGGTATTAAACAGTTTAGATCAGTGGATGGTTATTGGTTCTCTATGGTTAAAGTCTAAGGTCTGTTTTTTTGTATTTAACTGGATCCTTGTCCATCCCAACAGCGTTTGGAAGTCTGGGTGACCTACATCCAGACCTCCACGTACCTGCCCAGCCCAGAGGTGAAGGCCTTTGCCCGTGCGTTGGTGGAGAACGACCTTGGGCCGTTTGCCGTCCGTCCTGGTTTTCAGCGAGTGTTGGTTGAGTTGGTTGTTCACTTGGCTGCAGTCTTACTCTGTGGGAAACACACCATCTTAGCCCCCCTGCGAAGGCTGGCCACGGCACCGGCTGATATGAAGGTATGGACCGTATCAGTCACAGTGGGAGGGGGCCCAGTCTGTGAAGGAGATAACAGCGTTTCCAACTCCTCAGTAGTGAAAGTACTGACTGTCCTAAAAGTAGGTAGAAGTTACTAAATGATGTCATCACCTAATTTGCATAACTGTAAATGCGTATGTAATTGTAATGTTCCAATTCCAACCGTCCTCCTTTATCTGGACTTAAAGACCAGCGAAAGTCACCCAAAACAGACACTCTGGAGGAGTTACTTAGGTTCATTAGTTAGTTATTTATTTGTTTGGTTAGTTTTTACCTTCATTTTCCTTTCCATCTGGTATCCCACCCTTCATAACCACTGAAAGCGTATGATCTGCACAGTGTTGTTGTAATGGCACAATGTTTTCATAGCACTTTGTTTTTAACTTTATTTATTTATTTATTGCATTTTTTTCATCAACTTGATCCATAAACAAAAATACCAAATACTCAATAACTGTCATATTCTTAACCCTTTAAATGCCATGTTTACAACAAGCCATATTTTTGATGCAAAAAACAAAAAACTTTTAATTTTTTTGTTTGGTTTTTTTCAATATACTCCATAAATATTGGATTAGAGATTTTTTCCTCCTGTCATATGTCAATGATTAACACCAACACTGGTTAATATCATTATTATTTTTGGTTCTAGGTCAAATGTTAAATGTGTCAGTGTGTATTTTGTACTCATTAGTAGAAGGGTGTTAGTGTAGGAATTTCACACTGTTTATTATGGGATGGTTTTAGCGGACAGATCAGAATTTTTAAAAAATCCTGCAAAAATGAACAACTTTTGAATTCTGACCTAAAACAAACTGTATAAAATAATATGACCTTTAATAACAAGAAATGCAGAGTGTGCATAATATGCTCACCTGGATACCAGAGGGTTAATAAAGTTCTTGAAGATATAATGAATAAACTGCATATATTTGTCTGAAAATCAATGGAAAAAACTCATTAGAAACTTATTTACCCCATTTACAGTCATACAGTATAAATGTATTCAGCTGCTTCCTGTCAAGTATCACATGTAGAGAATATTATAATTATAATATAGTTTTATTCATTGTATCAATAATTATAATACCAGGGTATTAACAGTGTTCAGTTGTAATGGTGTATGTTTGGGTACAGGTGGCGTACTTGCCCACTATGCCAGAGATGTTAGCAGAGGTTCATCAAGCTCTACAGGCTGACATGCAACGAATTAAGTGGTACTGTAAGTAACAGACAAGAAATACACCCTTAAATAAGAAGATTTTATCATGTCAGATAGTTAAATTAACTTTTTCTTTTTATTGTGTTTTTAGATTGTAAAAATGGTCACCCATGTGTGGTTGGTAATGTACGTTACGTTCTCTGTGATTCATAACTTATATTGTTTAGATAATAAGTTGTCTTCCATTTTTCATGTTTTGGATGGTTTCTCACCTTTTCTTTTCTCCAGTGTGGTCTCCCCATGAGAGAAGGTAAATGCTTCGACTGTGGTGAAAAGATTGGAGGTCTTGGACATAGACCTGTGGAAGGATTTAAGGCTTTTGATTTGAAGTAAGTGACCTTTGACCTTTAGATGAACACACATGGAATGCTTTTCAATAGGGTGCCTTTTCATTCATTCTTTCTTTTTTTTTTTTAAACCCTCTTATAGGAATAACCTGACTGAAACTGGACACATCCTTGGTGATGCCGTTCGCAGGAACAATCCGGATATGCAGGACACAAAAGGCCTGTCCTCCGTCCCGTTCATTGTCATCCGGATGTTCACCCACATGGCCATGATGGTCGGCGTCCGCAATGGCACACAGGTAGGTTCACCTCACACTGGAAGAACAGGACAGGACAGAGAAGACGACGTCCTCCAGGTCTGAGCTGGACATTTAGAATCACAATGATATTCCAGCCCAATCCCAATTCTCATTTTCAACCCTACCCCTACCCAATTCAATTTTATTTGTTGAGCCCTGTTTCACAACAAGGTTGCCTCACAGGGCTTTACAGAATTAGTTACCAAGGAGGTTATGTTTTCATCAGGGTTTGTCTGCTTGTTTGTTTGTCTGTTAGCAAGATAAGTCAAAAAGGTATGGATGGATTTTGATGACATTTTCAGGAAATGTTGATACTGGCACAAGGAACAAATGATTAGATTTTGGTGGTGATGGGGGGGGGGGGGGGGGGGGGGGCTGATTTGCCTTGGTGGACGTCGGCGCTCTCTCCAAGTGCTTTTGTAGTTGGAAATGAAAACAAACAACAGTCAAATGAAGGAAGACAGTAGATGAAGATAATGATTTAATGTCCCAGGCACCCCCCCCCCCCGTCCTTAGACCCTCCTTCTTAGCAAAGAAAAACTCCAAAAACCCAGTGGGAAAAGAGAAACCTGAGGGAGAACCAGAGTGAAGGAGAGATCCACTCCCATGGACAGACAGACTGTAGATGAACCAGGACTGATGGATGTCCATTTGATGATGTAGTTCCAGTCTGTAAAGGTGCATTAGGGTGGGGGCACATGAGGGGGTCCATCTAGTCAGATGAGACAGGTGAGGGTGAGGAGGTCCATTCAGGCAGGTGGGGGTGGGGGAGGAGGTCCATCCAGGCAGGTGAGGATGGGGGAGGAGGTCCATCCAGACAGGTGAGGGTGGGGGAGGAGGTCCATCCAGACAGATGAGAGTGAGGAAGTCCATCCATACAAGTGAAAGTGGGGGAGGAGGTCCGGGGTCACAGGTCAGGACAGGGCACATATGAGTCTCCTCAAATCCCGTTGTCATTGGGCCCCAGGTGGCTACAACGGAAACAGTAGCCCCTCCCCCAGAGGGGAGTGGGGAAAAGGGACACCGGGGGAATAGTGATGATCCCCTACCCTTACCCCTACTCCTTGGTCGTTGCACTTGGCACTTTGGAAGAGGTGTACTCATTCCTCTCTGAAATGGTCCAACCCTTCCAGACCTGTTCCGTCATCATCAGTCATCCATGTCACTATAGAGGGAATGCACATCCGTCACTTCCCCCCTGAGCCACGCCCCTCTAAGTCAGGCTGAGTGGCAAAAACAAACCGGCTCAACATGGCGGAGTATAGCAGTAACTACAGCGAGACCGGGAAAAATGTGGAATATAACATGAAATTAAAGACAGTTGGACTGGACATGGATCCATACAAGCTACCAAACAACAAGTGGTGTACAAACACTGATCTGTGACAGAAATCACCTATCCTGACATTTAGATGAACCTGAGTTCAACGCTGGGAAAATACACAACGTAAAGGCTGAAAACATCCAAAAGACCCAGAGTTGTTGACATCCTCGTCATCGTTAATTAGAGGATTCCAGCTGGTGAGTGCTTTAATTCAACATAATATTTAATTTAATAACATTTAATTGTGGAGGTTTTGTGTCAGTGCAGACATATTTTCTTGGCGGTGATTTCCGCGGTAAAGGCCCAGCAGTAGTGCTCACAGTTCACTACTGATTTACTGGAGTTGAACCGTAGTATTGACCCAAGTGAGTGGATGATCTACTGGTACTGTGGAGATTTAAGGAGAGTTCACATCAAATACTGGATCCAACACAGATCCAACAGCTTTGTGCTAGAGGAGCCCCTGATCTGGAAAACTAGGTTAGCCTCAGTTTAAGCTAGTTTACAAATTATGTAGAGCACAAGGTTCAGAATCACACAACTGAAGACAAAAATGTTTCAGTTCTGAAATCTAGAACTAAATGACAGATGCTAACATTAAGAGCTTTACTAAGAAGGAACGTTAGCCAAAACCAGATGGAATTTAAGGTGTGATTTTACGCAGGAATACAGCATAAATTAACGTTAGCTGACACGAATCCAGGTTTCGTTGCCTGGATTCCAGTTATTTCTACGAATTGCAGCGCTCCATCTGCTTCTTCTGTCTTTGGCTTTAGGTCACCGCTGAAACGATAGCTCCCAGTGCTTTTTAAACCTATTTGTGCGATCAATGGCACAACAGCTCTGCCCCATTTTTTAGATTGATCTAAAGTTTTCGCAGTATTCAAGCCAAAGCCGCTACTCATCTCCCTCTTTCTGCCACTCAGTGGACGGAACCGCAGTGACTTCCGCTAGCGGTGACGTCATGTGCATACCCTCTATAAACAGATGTTCGAACTGTGTTTGGGACAGAATTCCTCATGTCGTCAGCAGCTAGAACTGTCTCTGTTCCATGGGCTGTGGTCATCTGTTTACGTCTATCAACCACAAACCACAGAAATGAGATCTATAACACATTGAAACGGCATTAAACAGCCGATCAAATGATTCCGTTGTTTCTGAAGTAAATCAGTCCATCTGTGTTTCTTTGGTCACTGCTGCTCTTTTTTGCTGTGTTTACGTACATCTGACCCATGATTGGAACTGAATTATGGCAGATTTCTCCTACCCCTCTATTTGCAGTGTGGTCCTGAAAAATCTGCATTTGGAGGGTCAAACAGCCCCTCCCCCTTAGCCCTTCTGTCCAACTCATCGAGAATTGGGACACCCCTACCCCTTCACGTGAACGCGCAAAATGGAGGGGTAAGGGCGAGGGGCCAAGGGGTGAATTGGGATTGGGTCTCTATTTCCATAGAGGACGTTCTGCCTCTTCTACCACAGACTCTGTGTTCTCAGCGGTTCCTCATCCATTATAGTCATTTCCAGCATAAAATGGGTTTAGTTTTACTTACTTAGGATTTAATTTTATTGACTTTTATTTAATCAGGAAAAAAAGACTCGTTGAGATAAAAAAAAAAGATGGAATAGAACAAAAACTAGACCATCTCCTTCATTTTAGCTGCTTCTGCAGGTTGTTCCATTCAGTGGAAGCAGAACATTTAAAAGCTTTCAATCCCAGTTCTGTTCTGACTTGTAGAACCCGCAGTGATAACAGATCCTGAAACCACATACTATAATTATTAGTTATTCCAACAGATGTAGATAATTAAATATGAAGGAAGCAGAAATAAAATAGATGTATTAATAAAAGAATACCAGTGTTTCAGTCTGTCCAACCTGAGTGTATAAAACACAGTGATGAGTTTGTGTTTTGAGGTTTTTGACAAACCTAAGAGCACTGGGATCTGTCATGAACTGTGATGACGCAGTCTTATGAATAATATCCAGATAAACCAAACAGACATGAAAGTGGCAACAACAAGCCTCTTTATAGCCTTGAAAGAAAGGGAAGGTTTTAAATAGGCTGAAGAAGGCTTGAAATAGAAGCTCAACTTTAGCCTTTCTTTAATTATTTGATTTAATCAATGTGAGGAGTGAAAGACAGCAAATCATCTATTAAAATACCAGATATCTGTACTCAGATACACTTGATACGATGCCATGAGAAGTGGTAACTAATGGAAGATCCAGTAGCTTTGACTTAGCATTTGAAAATAATGTACATTTGGTTTTGGTTGACTCGAAAACCAGTTTTAAATTGTAAAATTTTAATCATGCAATATCTAAAGTTCCTTGGACTGGGTGTGGAAGCTGAGGTGTAAATGACCGTGTTGTTTGTATAGAAATGAGAGTTAGCATCGGAAACATTTTGATAAATGTTGTTGATGAATGAATAGGAGAGGTCCGAGGACTGACCCTTGTGGTACGCCCTTAGTAACTTCAAGTAAGTAGGAGGTGTGAGCCTCAACACAGTAAAAGCCGTGTTGGTGAGGTTTTGGAACTGATAGTCTGATGTTCTGTTCCCATGAAATCATTGTGAACAAAAAGACAACAGATGTTTGAGATGTCACTGAAACCCTGAAGTAAGAGGAACCCATATGGAAGCAATTAACCTTAACTTAACCATCAAAAAACCTTAACAGTCACCTGTATCTAAAATCAGCTGTACTTATAAAATGTTCACTTACTTCTAACCAGGAAACCTGTCAAAATATGTCAGTAATTGGTGTAAAATGGAGTTCTTCATCTTTTCATGGTCATCAGATATGACCATATTTGGACGTTCAGAGGCTCCGTAGTGAACGTCACATTTAAGGGTTAAACAAACGTCCACGTAGAACACTTAAGTGGAAAAAAGGCCTTAGTTCTGAGTGTAAACAGTGAAAAGAAGCTGTGATCTGAGTTGGTTTTGTAACATCCCATCATTCTTGTGGACTCCAGTCTCACCTCATGTCCACATTTGTTGTGTTTCAGCCAATCTCCGCCATCATTAAGCCTCCGGTCCGTGAACCAGCAGAATTTCTTTTTGCTCACCTTCAGAAAGATGAGGACCATGTGATCAGATACCTGGGAAAGGGGAAGGATGACACTGACAGCATCATTCACCTGCTCATCAGCAGCCTCCTGGAACCAGGTACTGGAACAGACCACCAACAAAGACTCATGACACATTATTAACCCTGCGCTGTCTGACCCAGAGACGCTTCAGAACCACTGAGAGCGCATCATCTGCACAGCGCTGCACTAACGCCCAAATACTTTTCAGATAGTTTGTTTCCAACTCTTTTTTCTATTTCATCACCTTGAGCAGTAAAGAAAAATTTTAAATACTCAATAATTGTCGTATTTCCTCCTTGGGCTCTGTGTGCTTGGCTCCACCCCCCACCTCCCCAATAGCCATATTAATTTAAGTTAATTCATATAAACTCAAACAGATAATAATTGATAAATACATCATTACAAATATTAAATTATTTAACTCATTGTTTTATTGTGGCTGCCTCTGCCACCACATTAATACTAGCAAATTAGGCTACTGGTATTATTATTATATATTTTGTGTTATTACAATTATTATTTTCCCCCTCACTCCCCTCTCTCTTTCTGTTTCATTCACACCCCCCTCTTCCCCTTTTCCTTATCGCCCCCAACCAATCTACATTGTTTAGTTACACTTTACATTTCTGATCTTCTTCATTGTAATATGATGCTGTCATTGTTGTTGTTTGTCATTATTCTGTTGTTGTTGTGGTTTTTGGTTTGTTTATTTGTTTGATTTTCCCTTTTTTTATGGGTTGTTGTTTTTCTGTCCACAATGTCTTGTTCACTATCAGTAATTAAAAATAAATAAATGTCATATTTTTAACTCCTTAAATGTCATGTTTGTAATGGAAACAAACCACATTTTTTGATGTACAAAACACAGAAAACCTTTCATTTTTCAATATTCTACATATAAATTGGATTTTTACTTATTTATTTTTTCCTCCTCCTCAGTGATTAACACAAACATCGGTTCATATTATTATTATTTTTGGTTCTAGGTCAAATGTTAATTGTGCCAGTGTGTATTTTGTACTCACTTGGTAGAAGGATTTTAGTGTTGGAATTTAACACTGTTTATTATGGGATGGTTTTAGTGGATGGATCAGAATTTAAAAAATCAGACAAAAATGAACAACTTCTGAATTCTGACCAAAAACAAAGTGAAAAATAATATGACCTTTAATAACAGGAAGTGATTCTAGCACCAAAAATAATAATGGATATGAACCAATGTCTTTTACTCCAAATCAAAATGATTACTAACTGATAGAAATAATACTCAATAAAAGGATGCACAGTTAGATTTTCCAAATGTTCACAGATGTATTAAACAGACTGGACTGTATTAAACCGTATTTAGGTTAAAGTGTTGTGTGTTCCTGCCAGTGTTCTGCTGTTTTTCTGTGTATTTTACTGCTGCATTCATGGACGTGGTTCCACTCCTGTTTCCTTTTAGGGCCTGATTTTCAGGGTGATGAACTGCTGTCGACCAAAGACGCCAGAAACAAATGGGAGAAAGAAATGAGCAGCAGAATGACACCTCAATTACAGGTTTATTTCTTACTCTTTTCATTTTGACTGAAAACACACACAGTAGAGTCTAATTCAGCTTCTCATTGGCTGCTGTTGTTTTATGTCACTGTTCAATTAGTGTTGAGCTCCTGTGAAGGTGCTGTGTCCAGTGTCATCTTCATTAGCAATGTCTTCAAACATTTTCTCACCAAACTATATATGACAAAACTAAATTTCAGGGTTTTTTTCTCTATCTTTCTTGAGGCAATGTGTACAAAGTGTGTTCACATTTTTGAGAAATTTAGATTTTTGAATTTCTGACAAATTTTTTGAAATATTAAAAATGTTCCTTTTCTTCTACTTGTCCATATGTTGATGGTTTAGAACATGTAAATGGTTCCAGATATCAGTCTAGTTCAGGGATTAAAGTTCTCCGTCACCACGACGGATTTCTGTCAAATGAAAAAATTGAGGGGGGAAAAAAGTCATATTGAAGTAACTTCCCCACGTCTTTCAGGACTCTGCGATCCTGTCCTGGGTCTGCTGTCCTGAATCTGCAGGTGTTGAACACAGGCTCAGGGGGCTGATAGGTTTAACAGCGATGATAATAAGATGACTTCTTTATTTGTATATGTCGGGAGGACAGATTGATGACTATTTATCTTTGGAAGGAAACGCTGCTCATTCTGTGCCTCAGAAACACATGGACAAGTTCAGCTTTACTGAAGTTCAGCCTCCAGACTAACTTTAGTTTAGTGCTAACAAGTAGCTTTCATTATGAAAGAACCACAGCGAAAAGGGAAGAAGACACAACTGATCTACATGGACCTTCATGTTTGGGTTCATAGCTTATCTCCTCTTGCCGGTATATGACTAGTGTGTGTGTGTGTGTGTATGTGCCCTTCCCGTTCGTGCGGCTGTGCGCGCCGCGGCCTTACGCGGTTACGCGCCCGACTGCATAAGTGCTTTATTTTGACCGTTTAGCATCTTATTTCTATCTGTGTGGTACAGTACGAAGATAAAATATAATGAATGAGTAACACCCTTGGTATTTGCAAAGCCACTGTATTTTAAATACCCTCAGAGAGGATCTGTAACGGAATATAATTTCTGTTTCAGTTGACGTAATTTCTTCCAATCAAAAGAGAACATGATATTGGCGGGAGGGGGGGGTTGTGGATGCAGGTTTGACGACATACAGATTATTTTGGCTAGCATATATGACATCATGGACACGTTTGTAGAGGAAGGAGCTGAAGTGGTAACTATTGAGAGATGCGTGAAAAATAGATGGAGGTGGGCATGGGAGACGATGGAACTCCAATTAGTAATTATTATTTTCACTTGCTTCACAGGTTTTCATACCCTTTAAAATTAACCACAGAGCACCAAAATTGACCTGAAGCTTTAAAAATTTTCTGGGGGAGGACCCCCAGACCCCCCACCAATACCACTCATGACATTTTTTTTATCCATGTTACTAATTTTCTACACCTGTACACTCTCCCATTCAGTGGGTTTTACAGTATTGCCAAATTTGACTATATAAACTTGTACGCTATAGTAGTATTGTATTGCATCATTTTTAATAGTGGCCAATGATTTTGACCAGAAGAAAATTTTCAGTCAGATGAAAAATTTTTGCTTTAATCCCTGGTCTAGTTCAGGGGTGTTCAATCTTGGTCCTTCAGATCAATTATCCTGTATATTTTAGATGTATCCCTCTTCCAACACACCTGATTCAAATGATCAGGTGTGTTGATGACAGAATCAGTTGGAAAGCCCATATCAAACATGTACAAACCAAAGTGTCCAGAAGCATTGCAATAATAAATAAAGCAAAGAAGGTTTTGGATCAGAAATCACTTCACACTCTATACTGTTCCCTAGTCTCACCATATTTACAGTACTATGCTGAGGTCGGGGGCAACAACTACCAGACCTCATTACAGCCACTAACTATTATTCAGAAAAGAGCAATATGGGTCATTCATAACATTGGCTACCAGGAACACACAAACTCATTATTCTTACAGTCCAAATTACTCAAGTTCACAGACATTGTGGACTATCAAACAGCTCAAATAATGTACAAAGCTAAAAATAATCTTTTACCAACAAATATACAGAAATTATTTAGTATTCATAAGGGGGTTGTAATTTAAGGGGGAAAATTAACTTTAAAATTCACTTAATACACACGACTAGGAAGGGTTTTTGTGTTTCAGTCAGAGGGGTGAGACAGTGGAACAGATTCAATCTAGAGTTAAAGCAACCTCCAAGCATGAAAGAATTTAAAAGGACGCACAAAGGCACCATTTTTGAGAGGTACAGGGATGAGGGAGTTGTTGGGTGTCACTGGGTGTTATAAAGATGTACAAGTATGTGATATATATAGACCACAGGACTGGAACACAGAACAGAACCAGGACTGGAACACAGAACAGAACCTGACTACCTCACACATTCAACTGGTTCTGATCCACATAGAACAGACGCTGATGTACAGGGACATTGGAGACTGTTTATTTCTCTTGTCATTTGCAGAACTTGGAGGAAAAGCTGAAGGAAGTGAATCCTTTGCTCCTGAGCGACTCCCGTGTTTCCGCCTTTCCAATCATGAAGCTTCTGTTTGAAGATCCTCAGCTTCACTTCACCTCATTTCCACAGCAGTCGCTCATCCATAACTCCACGGTGTGGAGCTGCAGGGACAGAGTGTGTCCTCTGAGTCTCACCCACATTGTAGAGCAGAACAACGGCAGAAACACCGTACCTTTACTCTGGAAGTTCCTGCACAAGGTCAGAAAACAGCAGCTCATTTTATGGGTCTGCTTTTGATGCCTTTTCTGTCCTTGGGTGACACACTTCAGCCTACATGCCTCCAGTGCTGCTACTCACACTGGTGTATGAATGTGTATGAATGTTTGGTGGTGGGAGGGGCCGTAGGCGTGGAATGGCAGCCACACTTCCATCAGTCTACCCCAGGGCAGCTGTAGATACAGGTGTAGTTTAACACCACCAGAGTGGGAATGTGAGAGTGAATGAATAATGAATCCACTGTACGTGCTTTGAGTATGTGTTCATAGAAAAGCGCTACATAAATCTAATCCATTTTGAGTTCACCGGCTGATCGGCCATGAGCTACTGAGCACGCCATGTGTTCGCCATCATCTTCGTTATCAATTTTTTCAAACATCTTCTCTGAAACTACTGGTTGGATCCATTTCTAATCTTTTATGTCTCTTTCTTGTAACAATGTCTACAAAGTTTGACAGTTTTGACAAATTTAGATTTTTTTAAAAAAAATTTGACGATTTTTAAAAAATATTCTGAATGTTCCTTTCCTTCTACCGGTCCATATGTTGATGGTTTAGGACATGTACCATACTTTCCGGACTATAAGCCGCCCCTGACTATAAGCCATACTCACCCCGTCTCTAATGTCTCACCATTGATTCATTGATGCCAAGCTTACGTGCAGCAGCTCTATTTCTTTCTTCGTCAGCCAGATCAATTGTTAGCTGAGAAAACATAAATTAACCGCATCATTTTAGAGCCGCGGGTTCACAGTGTGTGGAAAAAAGTAGCGGCTTATAGACTGGAAATTACGGTAAATGGTTCCAGATATCAGTCTAGTTCAGACTGATGTGCATCCAGACCACAGGACTGGAACATAGAACAGAACCAGGACTGGAACATAGAACAGAACCAGGACTGGAACATAGAACAGAACCTGACAACCTCACACATTCAGCTGGTTCTGATCCACATAGAACAGACACTGACCTACAGGGTTATTACAGGGACTATTTTTTTTTTTTTTTTTTTTGTATCAGGAAGCAGAGCTCCGACTGGTGAAGCACCTTCCTGATATCCTCACACTCCAGAAAAACCTGGTCAGGAGGTTTCACAACAGCCCTGAGATGATCTGTGGCACCATCGCTGAATTCCTGGACAGTCAGAAGGCGGATACTGAAGGTTCGTTTCCAAACCAGTTGACCAGCTTCCACCACAGTTGGTCCATGTATGTGACCTCTCAACCTTCAGTGTTGTTCTACCAGACTTAACCCATACAGACCCAGTGCTATTTTGGTGGAAGTTCCCAAATGATTTTCTTTCTTTCTTTTGAACTTTATCACCATTTATTCTAATATTATAAAAATCATGTATTTTCTTATAGTTCATTTACTGATCCTGTACATGTTCATAAAAGCTCAAATTAAAGTTGAGGGTTATTATATCAGAAACAGAAAACTGAAGAAAAATTGACTTTATTAGTAAAATCTGTCATTAACTGAACATAAACACAGTGTCCATCCACAGTCGTTGATCCAACTCCATGGGTTTTACTGGTGAATCAATGTTTAAATTTTTTTTTCATCCATTTTGTTCATTGAGTGATATGTAGTTTTGAGCAGAACTGAAGGTGTTTAAGAGATTTATGCAGATAAAGTATGAATCTGTGACGTTCTTTGAAGTGGACATTTTAGTCCTGAATGACTTTAAACTGATGTCTGAGGGTTAAATGTGGTTCTTGTTCTGTGCAGTGTCACTGGGATCCTGGTACCATGAACATGTCCGGACCTTCCTGACCACCTGGAATCAGCTCCGAGTGTCTTTGCAGACCAACGGTAAATTCAAATGCTAATTTGCATCACATATTATGATCACTCCGTCCTTTTTTATTCCAACGTCTGGACATGTTGTCCTCCAGGTGCCATTAAGATCCCGCCGGAGTTCTGTCAGAAGGACCTGGACCTGGACAGTGGCTTGGCGGTACTGTTACCGCGGCGACAGGGCCTGGGCCTCTGCTCCACGGCCCTCGTCAGCTACCTCATCGGCCTGCACAATGACCTGGTTTACTGTGCAGATAAACAGACAGGAGAGGAGACCAGGTGGGGGCGCTCATGTCACATGTTGGGTTTTAAGCCACGTCAGGGATGGAGCACCACAAGGCTCCACACTGTGACCCTCGGAGATCAACAGATGTTTCAGTCATACTTGACCTGCACTGGCTTATTTAAAATAGAATACAATAGTTTATTAATAATGGATCATTCCATGTAAACAGTATAAACCCAGTGTGTCCATCCACTGTCATTGATCCAACCCCATGGGTTTTACTGGTGAGTCAATGTTGTAGAAGATGACAGTGTTTCCATGGTAACTACCGAGCCTCTGAACGTCCAAATGGGTCATATCTGATGACCATGAAAAGATGAAGAACTGTATTTTACACCAATTATTTACATGGATTGATGGGATTAGTGGATCAACAGGAATTAAACATCAGTAGATGGTTTAAGTCGGTGGTGGATGTTTGGGTCTTCCATGGTTAAAGCTGCACATGGAGGGAAAGCTACAGCGTTATTTATGTCCCGTAGTCATCCAGCCACGTCCCATGTCCAACAGTATTTGTTCATCATGTTGTTTGATGAACTACGACATAAAACTGTTCAACATTTTTCAGTTTATTCATCAACTATTTGTCTGTTTTAGTGTTGAGGACTAAACAGGACGTGGCTAAGCTAACGTCACTCAGAAACCCCATTTTTATTAGCTTACCAGCTGAGAAGCTGTAAGCTATTGTCGTCACGCGGCACCTGTCGGCGTTGTCTGTCATCGTCTGTCGTCCATTACAAAAATTTCAGTCGTCTTCTTCTCCGAAACTACAATTATTTGGATCTGGATCTGATTCTGGATTTGATGCCACTTTTAAAAATTTCCCCATTATAAGAGATAGGAAGTGGATGAATGCAATAACTCAGTAAATATAAATGATATCCAGTGTAAATTTCTACAGTCCAGCCCTGATGGGGAGATGACCAAAACATAATGTCCACATGTGGATCAGGATCTTCTTCTGGATCTGGAACTTGCGCAAAATTTCACATGGGCTCTTATGGGGAAAACATTTCAATCGTCTTTTTCTCCCAAACTCCAGTTCTGATTGACTTCAAACTTGGTATACAGCTTCTGTATGATGATGTCAACACAAGGGATTGAAATTATTTTGATCCAGATCTGATTCTGGATTTGGTGCAACTTTGAAAAATTTTCCCATTATAACAGATAGAGCGTGGATTGATCCAATAAATCAGTATCAATGATATCAAGTTGGAATTAGAATTTTTTACAGATCTGATTGGAATATGACCAAAACATGGGCTATTTCTGTAATAGAATAAATACACATAGTTGGGTGATAATAAATGGCATCTGGATACATTTCCCAAAGCTTTTAATTGGCCGGTAAGCTACAGGGCCATTGGTCCTATTTTCACTTTTGCCTGGAGGGTAACGTCCCCTGGTGGGTTTAGCAGGAACTGAGCCCCTCATGAATCCCTCAGACTTAACACAACAAACTCTGCTTAATCTCCAATAAATAGTGACAGAATCCGACAGAATCAGATGGATCTGCTGACGTTACTGTGTGTTCTGTCCAGTTACAAAGTGAGCGCTGCTGATCTGGTGGACCTCCACGTGATCCGGTACGAGGTGGACAGGGACCTGATGCCCCTGATTCTGTCCAACACTCAGTACAGCATTGAAAATGGAAAGGAAATCCAGCCTGAATATGACCTGCCTAAAATCCAGCAGCAAATCCTGTCCCACTTCCTGCTGGGAAAACCTCTCATTTCTCCAAATGTGAGCAAACAGACATGTCGTAGACGTTTGAACCACGTAAACATGTATGTTTTTAACTCTGAGCTCTGTTCCTGTTCAACAGGGCATTCCAACACTCATCATCAGGCAGCAACGCAACTATAAGATGGTTCTGGAGGATGTAAAAGCAGCCGTTAAACAGGTACGTTTAAAGGCGAAGACACACCCACCTGATTTTCAGTGGTTGGACGTCGTCAATCAGTCTGAGGTCGGTGACATGAGTCTGTTTGGTGTGTTCCGTTCAATCAGCTGTCGTTAATGCCGTCTCCAGTTTTTTCGGCCGATTCAACACATTTAATCGTCCATTACCCATCGTTCAGTCGGGCCAATCTGATTGGTGGAGGGATAGACCTGGACTAGTGTACCAGTGAAGGAGAAGTTACCATGTGAATCCAGCTCTGCCAAAGTACTGCACACTATTATTGTCTTCTATTAAAGTCCATTCACTGTTCAGATCGAATCTGAATGAGTGACAGTCAGTGTTGAATATGGACTTCATTCATTCATTCCATCAAGTCAACACTGGTAGCATTGTTAGCATAGTGCCATTTCTTCTCAGTTTTTGCCTGCGACATCTTTCTTCTTCCACCAGTAGAAGCTCTAGAGCTGACAACACCAGGATCTTCTTATTATGAACCATCTGTTCAACAAGTACAACAACACCGACCCTTCTGGACGACTGAACACTGACAACAATGACTGATGACTGCCAGCTCTGGGTTTACAGAGATTCAGCATTTACGGTTTTACCTCTGTGCAATTGCAGAACGTATGCTGAAGACGGTAGTCAATTTGGTGTGTTCTTCACACTTTTTTGACTGCGTCGGGGAGGTGAGAGCCGACTGATCAGTCAGGCTACCTTTTCTGGCGACGTGTCTTCACCTTAACTCAGTGGATATTGTGTTGCGACACCATAGCGCCCCCTACGGACCGCCCTCCTCTGGGTGCTGTCCATCATCTGGGACCCGTCATAACCTGTATCCTTCGTCTCCAGGAGCCTCTTCCTACTCAAAGCCTGTGGGCTGTGGACGTGGAGCTGCAGTCCTACAGTGAGGTCTGTGACGCCCTGTCCACCGTGGAGACGGCGCTGGACTTCCTCGCCGCGACAGACAGAGGTCCAGATACGCCGCTGTCCAGCTACCTGGAGGAGGAGCTGCAGATGGGGAAGCAGACGGTGGCACACGTCCTCATGGTCAGTTCATCCAATCAGAGTTGACTTCACTGCAGCTCCTGATCTGAGACGCCTCACTGATTCAGATAAACCCGGGTCAGAAAGTTCTGGGACTTAAACCACCTGATGCATAAGCTCTGAAGTGTTCTCATAATTTCATGTTTTGGTCCTAGACTGTATCTTAGAAACGACAACCAACCAACACTTTGGACTGGGTTTTTCTTTATTAGTGACTCAAATTTGGTAAAGTTTAACTACTTTTATTCTGGAAGTCTGTTACTTGTCGACCAGAGTGACGTCTCAGATGAGGAAGTTGAACAGGACAAACATCTGTAAACACCTGGATGTTCTTTTAACACTCTCCTTTTCTTCGTCTTTCCTCTGTTTGGTTGTTTGTCGTCCACAGGCTCTGAGTCGATGCTCTCTGAAACACTGTGTGGCGCTGTGGCAGCTCCTGGCTTCACTCAAATCAGAAAATATGCTGAAACTGAACAGAGTAAGACATTATCTGGAGGTACCGACGTCAAACATCAGGCCTGTCGACGTCATTTCAGTACAGCCCAAAACGACCTCAAAACACCAGTAAAGTAATAACATCAGAACCTACAAATAATGACAATTCCAGTTATGACCCCGCCCTGTTTTCGGTTGTTTTTTTCTCTGTTTACACTTTAGGAGCAAACTATTGGTTGAATTCATCCCAAATTAGGTTTACAGATTACCAGTGACCCACAGTAGATGTGATTACATTTTGGTAAAGTAGGTCAAAGTTCACATTTTTAATGAATTTTTAAAATCTTTTTTTCTGCCATTTACTTATGATGGGCAAAATTTCAAAATGTCTATAAAAGCATCAGTTTTGTTTCAATTTGCTTCAAATTTGGCACATAGTCATGGAAAAAATTATTATTCCATCCAAAGTGATCAAAAACAATGGTTATGCAATCCAGTACTACCTCCTGTGTGGAATGTGTGATTAAAACAGACAAAAGAAAACATGGAATGAATAAAAGCACTGTTTTTGTCAGTACGACAGATATTGATGGAAGAACTGAAGTGATTTTGGTTTTTATCAAGAAAACATGTCTAATGGGTAGATATCCGCTCTGAAATTAAACTGCTGTGAGCTATTTGTGTGGGTATCATTATATTTGTCAGAACAAATGGACCTTTAGTTGGACCAGGCATTAAAATGAACAAGAAACTGAAGAAAACAAGGAGTGGGATAATAATTTTTTCCACAACTGTGTATAGAGGCAGTTGATATACGTCACTCTGACATACGTTGTATAGAACTGAAACAACACCAGATCATTCTTAAAGTCATCTCAATGTTGACACTTTTTTGGTTCATATGCTGACATCACCATACGTACATGTATATAGATACGATTCTATGCTGACACATATGCTGACATCAGCACACGTATAGACACGATGACATCAGCTGGATTGATGCCAGAATAAGGTACAGTACATGTGGGGGGCGGGGTTTGTTGTGCCTGGAACCACTTGTTTATCTTTCTTTTAGTGTAACCAAAATTTAAATTATATGGAAATGTTCACATTTATAAACTATAAATTCCCAAAAATGTAAAAAACATGAACAACCTGAAATGTCTTTAGAAAAATACATGTAATTGTACCAATATTCTGTCTGTTATTAAATGTTGTGTGTGTTTGTAGATCCACTATGATCTGTACGTTATAATGAACATGTATAAATGATAAACTGAGGCAGAATATCGGAAAAATTACACTGATTTTTCTTTAGTTTTCAGGTCGTTCAGGTTATTCCCACTGTTTGTGAAAGGAGAGTTTGTAAATGTCAGTGTTTTCATAACGTCATTTACATTTTTTACACTAAATGAGAAAAATGTGTATTTGTCATTATTTGTAGGTTATTGTGTTCTTATTGTCCTGGTTCTGATCCACTTTACATCATATTGGTCTGAATGTGGAACCTGAACTAACAGGAGTTTAACACCATTGATTGTTAATATCTGCAGTATAATTTTTCCATAAATATTTCACAAATTCATCCCATGGGTCAGACTGGACTGGAGTAGACTGGACTGGACTGGACTGGACTAGACTGGACTGGACTGGACTGGACTAGACTAGACTGGACCGGACCGGACCCTTCCACAGGCTGGTTTTGGTCCGTGGGCCGTATGTTTGACACCTGCTCATACAGTGCTGATGGTGATCTTTAACGGCGGTGCCTTCACTGTTCCCCTCAGGATCCGTTCTTTGACGTGTCAGATTCGTACAAACAGGCCCTGGGCGAAGACGATCCCCGGCGGCTGACTGACTTCCTGTCCAAGGGCAGCGTCGACACTTTCCTGATGGAGATGCATGAGTTCCTCGTCCTGGAGCTGAAGAAGCCTGAAGCGGCTGAAACCTACAGGCCTGACTGGAGGTAAAAGCACACACGTATTCACTTCTGTCCTTAAACAGGCACCGTGGAGCATTTCCACATTCAGCCGTCTGAAACCGACCTGCTCTGTGCTTTATATGTTCAGGACTTGTGTTCTGATGTTCCCTCAAATGTTTCCAGGGATCTCCAAACACTTAACTGTCCACTGTTACTAGAGACGCATCGGTTACAGATTTTGGTGCTACGATTATCGTCAGAGAAATAATCGTGGTTTCACGGTTACAGTACTATGATTAATTTTGCTTGGGTTTATACATGGGGGTGTGGTCTGGTAGGGTGTGGTCTGGAGGGGGTGTGGTCTGTGTCTCTCCATCTCCTCACCTCCTGAAACTTCTCTAACTTTCATTTGAGGGGGCAGGACGTTTGTTTAAAGGGGCATTTTGTGGAACTCACATTCCCACAATGCACTTCGCGACAGAATTTCCGAAAAGGCCCGTGTGCAGTTTGGGTTTGTTCTGTAAACAGTCAGACTGTGTTTATGATGAAGTCATCTATGAAGGAGTTCAGCGTGAGGGAAGAGATGCAGGAGCAGAAGCACAGACAGAAAAATGAACTGGAGAGAATTAGGACCTGACTGGAGTTGGACGTGTGGACAAAGACCAACAGCGCTTTAATGTTTCAAAAGAAAAACCATCCAGTTCAGGGGCCTCATGTAGTCCGATCTGATCTGATCTGACCAGGACAGTCAAATAATAACACAATAAAACTGGAAAAAATCTGAATCTGACCAAGTGTGTTTGTCTCATTTCTAGTCCAAATATCTGATCACACTTAAAATCAGACAGAATCACCTACAGAGGAACTGTACAAGATCTGAACAAGATCTTTTTCACTTGTTCTGTTGGCAGATTTGAATTAAGCAAAACAAAATCTGAAATTAAGGAAAAAAAAAAAATCTGCTAATAGAACAAGTGAAAAAGATCTTGTTCAGATTAGTGTAAATCAGATTTTCCAGATCTATTGTCTATAAATCAGTTCTTCTATCTCACTGTACAGTTCCTCTGTAGGTGATTCTGTCTGATTTTCAGTGTGATCAGATATTTGGACTAGAAATGAGACAAACACACTTGGTCAGATTCAGATTTTTTCCAGTGAACCTATAAATAATGGCCCAATCCCAGTTCACCCCTCCAACCCAGTGGCCCCTCCCCCTTTGGTGGCCCTGTTTTGGCCCCTGGGCCATAGATTTGACACCCCTGATCTCATCTCAGTGAATAGAAACCATTCATTGCTGAACAGAGCTTTTATTGTGTAAACAGTAACTTCCTGTTTCTACACATGACTGACACACCTGCAGAGGGCGGGCACTAACACTTCTACCCCCCCCCCCAGATATTACTGACCTATAGCATTACACCTCTGTTATTAAACTAACTTCAACACTGAGTTCGACTCCATTCTGGATGTCATTTTTCCTGTTGTGTCTGCGTAAAAAATAAAATTGAAAATTGAAATTGCGTAGAATTTGAAACAATACATGCCAGATGTTACCATGGTGATGTAAAAGGAGACTGTTCAATTTAATATGTACTTTTTTTTTTTTTTTTTCAGTCTGTATATATGTCGCTCATAGTCTTTCTTTTCTGTTGAATGTTATACAAAGTTAGATATGTCCATTCTGTTCTCTCTGAATGTTTGAAAAAAAAAAAAAATTCCAATCCCTCAGACAATGGGACAATCAGAAATGTATGAGCCTCACTGAGCCTCGTTTTGATGGAGAAAGTTCTTCTTGAATGTGAACACTGTGAGGAATATGTGACAGACTGTGACTGGAAAATGTTGGGTCTCTTACACTTCAATAAAAATAAAATAAAAAAATTAAGAAGAAATTGCGTAGAATTCCAGCCTGAACTCTGTGCCGTTGTTTTCATCGCAGCATCAAAGAGACTCTGGTGGACTATGTGGAGAACAGTTCGGAGGACGTGAGGAAGAACTTCCCCGACGAGATCATGATGTTCCAGATCGTGGAAACCTGGAAGTTCGTGGTGGCCTTCAAGCAGCAGCAGCGTCGCACTCAGAGGCTGTAACGGCGCCCTCTGCTGGTCAAACGATACACTGCCTCAGTTCAAGGTTTACACTCACCACCAACCAACAAGTCACATGACTCAGAGGATTCAATGATCACCACTGAGGAAAATAGGAATCTGTTTGTTGGGTTCTATTCTGTATTTTCTTTGTCTTTCTGCTGATTTTTTTTTTTTAAGTACTTGTTGCTTTTTGCTGAGAGATGGAATGAGTTAGAAACAAAACATGGGACTAAACTCTAAATTCCTGGGGATTTTTGTGGCTGTTTTTTGAAGTTGTGGGTTGTTTGGGGTTTTTTTTTTCCTTTTTTTTTTCTATTTTTTTGTCTGTTTTTTTCCTTTTTATAAATGTCTGAAAATATGACAAAATCAATAAAATCTTAAATGACAAAAAAATATTTCTGTTCCTGCTTCGACATGAGTCCAGTGGTTGGATTTGTTGTGTGAAAATGTGAGAAAAAACACCAATAAAAACATGAGAAGTCAGTCACATGTTTGAACTCTCTGGTATCCGCCCACAGGCCCCACCCACAGGCCCCGCCCTAACCAGTGAGAGTGCCAAATCTGCACAGTGTCGTAGTCATGTCATGGTTTTACATACGGTTTATTTTAAACTTTTTTACATTTCTTTTTGTATCAACTTGAGCCATGAACAAAAATACCAAAGACAAATAATCTGTTATTTTTAATCCTTTAAATGACATTTTTTTAAAAATGTAAACAAACCATTTTTTGATGCAGAAAAACACGAAAAAACTTTTTTTCTCCAATATTCTACATAAACATTGGATTATTTTATTTTATTTTATTTTATTAGTTCCTCCTGTCATCTGTCAGTGATTCACACCAACACTGGTTCATATTATTATTATTATTGGTCACATGTTAAATGTGTCAGTGTGCAGTAGAAGGGTGTTAGTGTAGGAACTGAACACTGTTTATTATGGGATGGATTTAGTGGATGGATCAGAATTTAAACAATCAGACAAAAATGAACAACTGTTGAAATCAAATAATCTGAGCTTTAAGAACAGGAAGTGTGTTTAATATACTCACCTGGACACCGGAGGGTTAAAGTGTGTTTAATATACTCACCTGGACACCGGAGGGTTAAAGTGTGTTTAATATACTCACCTGGACACCGGAGGGTTAAAGTGTGTTTAATATACTCACCTGGACACCGGAGGGTTAAAGTGTGTTTAATATACTCACCTGGACACCGGAGGGTTAAAGTGTGTTTAATATACTCACCTGGACACCGGAGGGTTAAAGTGTGTTTAATATACTCACCTGGACACCGGAGGGTTCATCAGTCTGAAAACACATGCTGCAAATATTTACAGTACGTACTGGTGGAAAATAAACTAAATCTACGTGTTTTTGTTCATTTCATCTGGTGATTTTATGAGAAACTAGTAGGCCTGTAACAGTACACATAATGTTTGGTTCGGTACGTGTTTGGTTTTCAAAGCCACAGGTCTTTTTTTTTTTTTTTCTTCGGTTCGGTACGGGAAGAAATAAAAACCCCTCAAAATGTCTATTAATGCATTTATGAATTTTTTAACAATTTTCCTTCAGTTTTTGGAGACAATAGAATATAGAAAAACAGGAATAATATAATTCTGCTGCTATACATCAAATAGAAAATAAAATAAATTAATATTACTAAATGTATTTTAAACATTAGTTTTGCACTTTTCCCTGAAAGGTAGTTTTGAACAAACAAGAAAAATCTAATCCCAGTTCTGTCAGTTCACATTCTGCAGAAAAATAACAAAAAAATTCCACATGAAGTGCAACATTAACAAGAGGACAAACTGGTATTCTGTTGAAACAAACTGAAGAGAAACACTGACAACACAATGAACCAGATTACTTATTTTAGGACAGAAAACAAACTGTTTAGGACACTGCGTGTATGTGTGTGCCTGTGTGCACGGGAGATTTTTTTATTTATTTTTTTTGTCGGAGCCGGGGGGTATGGGGGGCATGCAGTTCTATACCTGGGGGTGTGGTCTATAACTAACAAACGCTGTCGTGAAACGAAAGTGAAACTTTACATACTTTCAACGTTCTATTTATTCCTCTGTTATACAGTGTGTGTGTGTGACAGACAGACAGACAGACAGAGCTGGTGTCAGTGTTTCAGAACTACCGTAGTTCCTCGGGGCCAAACAACGTCCGTCTTTTCTCCGTCTCTTTCCTCGTTGTCGTCTTTCACCTGAACCTGAACTGATCCAAACTGGACTGGACTGATGCTGGAGGGTCTGCAGTCTCTTCCTTCCAGGTTCACATCATATTTGTTGTTTTTTTCACCTTATATCAGCTGCTATTTCATATTTCGGGTCCGTGTGTGCTCCTTCAGTATGTCCGTGTGAAACTTACGTGGATTTAAAGTTCTGTATCGAACAACGTCTTTCGTTCCTTTTTCTTTTTCTCATCACACTGTGCCGTTTGGGTACAGCTGTGTACCGAACTGAACAGGTGTGAACTGAAACGGTTCGGTTCAGTACGTGTACCGTTACAGGCCTAATGAAGAGTGGTGTTGTTGTTGTTGTTGTTGTTGTTGTTGTTGTTGTTGTTGTTGTCGTCGTATAAAAGTGAAAATGAGTGTTTTGGCACCAGAAGTTACCATATTTGAACAAAAGGGGCAGAACTGCGGGCTAACTTTTCAACACAATAAAACAAAGTTCATTAAGTATTTGTTCGACAACATTTAACGTCAAAAACAATAATCTGGTAAGAATCAGAAAGTCTGACTCAGCAAACAGCAAAATGATTGACAGGTGTTGCTGTCAATCAAGATGTAAATACAGCATTTGTTGTAGAAAAGTAAAATGAGTTAAAAAAAAACAAAAACAAAAAAAGACAATGGTCAAGTTGTGTTGTGTTTAAACTAAAATACACTCAAATGTTCTGTTTGTGAGTTTTTTTTTCTTTTTTTTTAACTCTTCCAGTTTTCTGTTTGTTTAGTGTCAGTCACATTTGGCATCAGGATGGAGGAGACTGGAGAAAGTGTCTGAAAGTCAGAATGGGAGCAAAAAGTATGTGAGTCTGTGACACTGAGGGACATGACAGCATCATCTGTCATCCACCACGAACAGCTGACGGGGGGGGGGGGGGGGGGGGGGGGGTTCATTCCGTCATAAAACAGTTCTTCTGGTGCTTTATGAATATGTGTCTCATGGGAAAAGAAACAAACCTGATGCATAGTCTGATGTGAAGTGGAATATTTGGGTTTCCTCAGTTTTTCTCATCTTCGCTGACAGTGAAAATGTAAAGTTTAACCAAGAACAGAAATGAATCGTGTTCAGATTGGACTGAAAACAAACCACTCAGTCCAAAGCACAGACGAGTTCCACATGAGGGTTTTGATTTTTATCACATTCATTATTTTAGTGGCAAAAGTACTCACATTCTGTACTTCAGTAAAAGTACAGCTACTTATGTGAAAAAATACTCTCATAAAAGTAGAAGTACTGATTTGAGTAAAAAAAAGTACAACTTCTCAATTGTAATAAAGTACAAAAGTGAAAAGTAAATCTGGATTTTTTTTGCCATGAATAAAACAACACTTTGGTCAGTACCATTTACTGTGGAATTAAAAAACAGAAACTTTTATGATTTTTTCTGCTTAAATGAGTCCTGAACCGGGTCTGGTACCCGACTGGACCCACATCAGATTAGTCTGAAAAAGTACTGAGTCTGTTCTGAGAGTGTAGGGAGTATAAAGTACAGATACTAAAAACATCTACTTAAGTACAGTAACTAAGTACTTATACTTCGTTCCTTCCCACCTCTGATTATTTGATTGTGGTTGTTACTTAAACATGATGATTCTGCGCTCATCTACACATTCATCACTGTAAGTCGTATTTCCTGCAGTTCCTGAAGGCACCACAGTTACACCTTCATCTAACTCACAGGTGTCAAACATGCGGCCCAGGGGCCACATCCGGCCCACCAAAGGGTCCAGTTTGGCCCTTGGGATGAATTTGTGAAATGCAAAAATTACACTAAGATATGAACAGTCCCTTTAGTTCAGGTTCCACATTCAGACCAGTTCAGTCTCAAGTGGGCGGGACCAGAAAATACTATCAGAATAACACAGAAATAATGACAACTCCAAATGTTTCTCTTTGTAAATGTAAATATTTTCATGTATTTACATTAAAACAAAGTATAATTTTGCAAAAAATGAGAATAACCTGAAATGTCTTAGGAGAAGTCAGTATAATTGTACCAGTATTCTGCTGTTACTAAATGTTTTGTGTGTTTGTATTAGATCCACTGTGATCTGTACGTTAGAATGAACATGTGGAAATGATAAACTGAGGCAGAATATTGTTAAAATTACACTTATTTTTTCTTTTTTTTCTGGTTAATCACATCTTTTGAAAGGATAGTTTGTAGATGTAAACCTGTTCATAATGTAAATGAACTTTTTTCACCCTGAAACATGAGAAAACTTTGGAGTTGACATTATTTATATATTATTGTGTTATTTCCTCCGCCAAGGAGGTTCTGTTTTTGCCAGGGTTTGTTTGTTTGTCTGTCCGTTAGTGTGCAACATAACTCAAAAAGTTATGGACAGATTTGGATGAAATTTTCAGGGTTTGTTGGAAATGGGATAAGGAAGAAATGATTAAATTTTGGTGGTGATCGGGGGTGGGGGGGCCCATGGGGGGCGGGCACTGATCAGCCTTGGCAGAGGTCTGCGCTCTCCGAGTGCTTCTAGTTATTTTACTGGTCCGGCCCACTTCAGATCAAATTTAGCTGAATGTGGCCCCTGGACTAAAATGAGTTTGACAGCCCTGATCTAACTGGTCCGGCTGGACTTCCTCTGGGTCCTAAAGTCCACGGACAGCTCATTCATTAAAGTTCAACAGGGGCCTGTTCCAGAAAGTGGGTTCTGTGAAACCTGAGTATGTTGTAACGGCCCTGGGGTCCTGTAGGGGGTGCTGTGGGGGGTCCTCTGGGGGGTGTCCTCTGGGGGGTGCTGTGGGGGGTCCTGTGGGGGGTGCTGTGGGTTCTTCCAGCTCCTGTTTTCTAACAGACACCTGAAGGGGACATCAGGACCACCTGTGGCGCCCAGAGTTCTGTCCTTAAACAGTCTGCCTGTAGCTGTCTCTCTCTCTCTCTCTCTCTCTCTCTCTCTCTCTCTCTCACAGGTCCTCGGTTCCTCATCCCTTGGTTTGGTTTTGTTGCTTTAACCCTTTCATGCACAGTGCTCACCAGGCCCGGACTGGCTAATCAGGAGGACCGGGACAATTCCCGGTGGGCCGGTATAATATTTGGGCCGCGAGGGCTGGAGTTCACTTTAAATATGTATTTAATATTTTGTTTATTTATTTTTTGGGGCCGGTGTTCAGTCATAGCACTGAGTTGACCACGTAATCTGCAGCTGCTGTTCCTGGGCCCCACCCCCTCTACTAGTAAACTGTTTGTTTTCTTCCTGTTTTTTTTTTTTGGCGGACACACCGTGACCTGGCGTAACATGTCCGTGCATACGGTTAGTAGCTCTGTACTGTAGCTGTGGAGCAGATACCATCTGTGCTCTGTAGGCTGTGGATGCTCAGCTGAGTTTACTGTTTGAAACATGGAGAATAGAAAGAACAAGGGTGGTGTGGAGAAGGAAGAATGAAAAAGAGGAAAGCTCTGGAAGCAAACGCAGCCAAATGTGACAAAATCTGAAACTTTGTCACAAAAACGACTTCCCGGTTGGAAACAACTAATAAGAACGATGAACCGGGTAAAGCACCTTTAAAGTTAGTTAATTATGGAGTCAGTGAATTGTGTGGCATTGTGATGTGGAGCATAACATTATGTCATTTAAATAATAGTCTGATGCGACACCACGAAAGTGGGAAACTTTGTCTTGTAGCTCCTCAGAGTCAGAAAGCAGATCCAGCAGCAGACAGCAGCCATGAGCCCACAAGTCCAGAGTGGGCAGGTAGGACTGAGAGAGGGAAGAGGATTAGAAGAACTAGGCTCCAATGAAGAGTATGGTGTAGGCCTGTTCAGTATGAAAGGTATCTGAGATGATTCTGCACTACATGAATGAAACTGACACCAAGGCTTTGGAAACAGAAGATCTGTGCTGAGAATTCAGAGCATTTAAACTGTGCTTTAGTGTCAGAAGCAGAGCCAGGAGCCAGTAGTGATGAGGGGATTGTTCCTGTCAGGATGGAAGGAAAAGGTGAGCTGTTGGAACAGACTGTGTCAACAAGCATTAGTTCCAGTAAAACCACTGTCTAGACCCAAACCATAGTCCTGACCTGTTTTATTTTTTATTATTAAAAGTGAGACAGTAAATACACAAAGCCCACAACTGAAAGACAATAGCATAAAGTAATATTAAATAAACCTGCATATTTAGCCAATGTAAAGATCTGAACTGGTTCAGTAAGTCCAAATGTCTGTAGATATTATTTTTTATTGTGATCCAGGTGCAGGCGAGTCTAGAGAAACTGGAGGAAGAGTGAAAGGGAGAGCAGAGTCTACTGATGACAGAGGAGCAGCTCAGCAGCACAACCTGAACCACTAATGACACACATGAACAGGAGTCTGTTGTTAGCTTTGATTGCTTTGCTCGCCCTCAGTCACAGGATACACATATTTTTTTCTTATCGTCCTCATCAAACCCCTAATATCACTGTACCAAAAGTTTTTAATAGCATCAATGGAACAAACCGCAAGTAAGTTGTGATGGAAATCTTTTGTTGCAGAGGATACAAAAATAATAGTTATTAGAAAGTGCAGCAAGCTTAATTTATTTATTTATTTTTTTAATTTTTAATATTTTTATACTTTAATTTCATTTCAAACATTTTAAAGGTTTGAAAAATGTTAACACTTATAAGAAAAAAAATATAGATTCTGTTATTGTTGTGTTGTGAGGAATAATAATGTTGGAGATGTGGATGTGCACTCACTGTTGAAATAAATCCACATTGTGAAGCAACCTTTACTTGCGCTGAATTGGAAATATTTTAGAAAATACACTGAATTAGAAGGCTTTGCAGAACAGTGTGTAGACCTAACATGTAAGGTTACAATTGCATTATTTTAATAATAGTCGGTCGTGATCTAAAGTGGGCCGGTCTGAGGTATGAAACTCCAGGGCTGAAAATGAGTCTCAGTCCGGCCCTGGTGCTCACTCCAGTGGACAGTTACTCTTGTATATTCATGGGTTTAGTTGTTTTAGCCCACACAGTGGACACTTCTGCACCATCCCATAAACTGCAGTTCATACCATTATTATAACTTTGCTGTTCTTGATTGGTTCTTGAGTGGAATTGTTAATTGTTATTTTTTGCATATTATCTCCATGAAGTGAGTAATAACTAGTATTAGAATCTGTTCAAATGTGAGAAAACATCAGATTAGCTGCATTAAACATGGTTTCATTTCACTGTTTTCAGATCACTTTATGATATTGGGTTTTAAATACAAGTTTCTTTGCTTCAAGAATGAAATTCATGGTGGAGCTGAGTGGACATTTTTGTAACTCCATGAAAAACAAAAAATTCAATCACATTGCTTTTTTTATTTCATGCCTGAAGAGGAATAAAAACACTCAGGAAAAAAAAAAAATCTTGATTAAGGTTCTCATAATTCATGCGTGAAAGGGTTAATGTTTGCTTCTGTTCTGTACTTTCCAACACTTACATAAACACATGTTCGCTCCTGCACACCGACACTACTGACATGACTGATGACTCATTTACATTCTGGAATATACTTTATTTGTCTTTTTCTAATTTGGTTTAATTTGATTTAATAAAGCATTCTTGTGTTAAACTTCTCTTATGGTGTGTTCTCCTTCTTTGTTGTGGTCTCTGAGCCAGGTCATAACGATGTGAACCCTGACATGAGGGGAACTCTGGGTTTTCTGTTCCAGAAGGGGAGATAGTCAGACCCTGAGTCTGTCGCCATGGTAACTGACTCCGTGAGCATAACCCACTTGGTGGCAGGTTTTCTTCAAGAAACCCAGAATATCACCTGACTCCTCCCACCTGAAACACCTGACTCCTCCCACCACAGTTAATACGCAGTGATTTAACGTCAGGAGAGGATTTTCAGACGGAGCAGATGTACGATCATTTCCTATGAATATGTCTTCATCCATGTCTGTGGATTTGAGGTTGAACAATATAAGTTCAGCTTCTTCCTCCTTCATTTCAAAGTGTTGGAACAGAGCCACAGTGAAATAAGTGTACAGTATGGGAATTATTTTTCTTTTGTTGGTGATTACCTTCAGTATTTTAGACTGTTCTCTTTAAATCCATTATTTTTTTCCTTTTGTTCACTTTTATGTTATTCCTACTTATGTTGGACAGAGAGTTTATTCCTACCTTTTCAATCTTACACTCTGTATTAAATCCTAAATTTATTTTAAATGATGTTAGAGACCTTCTGCTGTAAACTCAGACTCAGATCAGTGATCATCTTCATTTTGCTGCTCTTCCAAATATGACAGTGTGTGTAGATGGAACACATTCTTATCACTGCTCCTGCACAAACAGACTATGTCCACAGGAAGTCCTTCCACAGCAGCAACGTCCAGGTATCATCACTAATATGTTGAAAATGACAGTATACGTCACAATAAACAGCAGATTATAATAATAATAATTATGCCACTCTCTGCATTATCAAGCTCATTTATGATCCGGCACACATCAGTACAAATGTAGAACTAAAGTGTCCTGGATCTGTACCTGACTGCACATACACCCAGAGTATAGTCTGATCCACAGTTACACTGCTCATATCCAGAGTTTATCCTGATTCAAGAGTACTCCACATATACCCAGACATTAGTCTGATCCACAGATGTGCATGTGTTCAGTAACTGAACACTGTGCAATGATCATGTTTGTCTCCCTGACATAAACACACCCACGTCTCCACTTTCCTTCCAGGACAGACTGATGGTTCCTACTGGGAGACAGAGGACATCCATGCCAGCCTTCTCTGCTGACCCCTGACCCTGATCCTGACCCTGGTCCAGGCCCCAAAGGTGTTTGAATGTGGTCCACTACAGGACTAGAGCTGGGGTCCAGGATGGAAGGACGTCAGATTTAATTGACAGGAATTTCTTTTCAGATGAATCCACTGTCACAGTCATCAGCAGTCAAATAAAGACAAAGAATTCACATTTGGTTGTTGTTCTTTCTTCTGTAACAGTAAAAATACAACAGTTCAAATCTATAATATTGTTCCAACAGTTTCCATCTATTACCTGGAACAATGCCGTATGTAACCGTATGTAAAACCATGACATGACTACGACACTGTGCAGATTCGGCGCTCTCAGTGGTTAGGGCGGGGCCTGTGGGCGGGGCCTGTGGGTGGATACCAGAGAGTCCAAACGTGACTGACTTCTGATGTTTTTATTGGTGTTTTTTCTCACATTTTCACACAACAAATCCAACCACTGGACTCATGTCGAAGCACGTTAGAACAGGAATTTTTTTTTTTGTGCTTTAAGTTTTTATTGATTTGATCATATTTTCAGACATTTAAAAAAAAAGGGAAAAAAAACAAAGAGAAAAAAAATAAAGAAAAGGAAAGACAAAAAGAAAGTAAAGCTGCAAGAAGCACTGGGCAGGACCTTGCGCTCTGGCCGGGTTCCATCTCCCATCCCACCAACCGTCACCTGTTCCACCTCCCGTCCCTCCACCCGTCCTTGTGTTTTCAGGCAGTTTACTTATTGATACTCATTATTTAGCATTTTTAATAAGGATTTTATTTTGAAAAACCTTGTGTGTGTGTGTGTGTGTGTGTGTGTGTGTGTGAGTGAGTAAGAGAATCAGTTAGGGGAGGATAAACATGGCAGATGCCCCTGATCGCCACTAATGACCTGTGGAGGAGACATGGGTGTTTATGTTAAATTAACTACAAACCCACCTGTCTAACAAACTGACGTCTATCCATAACCACACCTCCAAACTCTAAAATTCTTGCACGTGGGCTCGGTCTCTAATTAAAGCTGCAAGCAGCATTAGGCGGGACCTCGCACTCTGGCCGGCTTCCACCTCTACTGCCGCCACCTGTCACGCCTCCCTCCACCCATTCTTGTTTTTTTTGGCAGTTTTATGTTTTTTTCCTCGCATATTTAATAAGACTTTTATTTTGAAAAACCCTACTCTGTGTGTGTGTGTGTGTGTGTGTGAGAGAGAGAAAGAGAGAGAGAGAGAATCAATTTGAATCGTTTTCTCATATTATGCAGGTTAGATCAGTAATAGTAGTAGTAATATATGTAGTAGTAGTAATAGTAATATATGTAGTAGTAGTAATAGTAATATATGTAGTAGTAATATATGCAGTAGTAGTAACAGTAATATATGTAGTAGTAGTAACAGTAATATATGTAGTAGTAGTAGTAGTAATATATCGAGCAGTAGTAGTAGCAGTAGTAGTAGTAACAGTAGTCCTTTGCACTACTTCTCATGTTATTTTGCACTACTTAACTTCAATGTTTTACAAATATCTTAGTTTGCAATACTTTTTATTTTTCAATGTAAATAACTGTCCCTTTGCTTATATTTGTTGTTGTTTTACTGACATTTGTTGTTTTACTGATATGTGTTGTCTGTCTGTAAATTCTTGCTCTGAACCTCAGCTTTACCTCAGTTTAATTCTACTTGGGACAATGATGATCAAGAGATTCTGATTCTGATCTGGTCAAACACATGGGGGGTCACCATGGAAACTGGACAAACCCACATGGTGCCCTTATGTGCAGCCCAAATGGAACCCTTCTGGGGCCCACATGAACATGCTGGATGGGATGCTTTGTTTGTAACTCATTCCATCTCACAGCGAAAAGCAACAAATACTTCAACAAAAAAAAATCAGCAGAAAGACAAAGAAAATACAGAATAGAACCCAACAAACAGATTCCTATTTTCCCCAGAGGTGATCATTGAATCCTGAGTCATGTGACTTGTTGGTTGGTGGTGAGTGTAAACCTTGAACTGAGGCAGTGTATCATTTGACCAGCAGAGGGCGCCGTTACAGCCTCTGAGTGCGACGCTGCTGCTGCTTGAAGGCCACCACGAACTTCCAGGTTTCCACGAACCGGAACATTGTGATCTCGTCGGGGAAGTTCTTCCTCACGTCCTCTGAACTGTTCTCCACATAGTCCACCAGAGTCTCCTTGATGCTGCGATGAAAACAACGGCACAGAGTTCAGGCAGGAATTCTACGCAATTTCTTTTTTATTATTTCAACTAATCTGAACAAGATCTTTTTCACTTGTTCTACTGGCAGATTTGAATTAAGCAAAAAAATCTGGAATTATGGGGGAAAAAAAATCTGGAATTAATCAAAAAATCTGCCAATGGAACACATGAAAATGATCTTGGTCAGATTTGTTGAGATCAGATTTTCCAGATCTATTGTCTGTAAATCAGTTCTTCTATCTGACTGAAAAGTTCCTCTGTAGGTGATTCTGTCTGATTTTAACCTCCTCAGACCCAGCTATGGGTTTTCTGTCCACATTTGTGGACAAGAGTTTCACAACTTTATACAAAAAAAAAAAAAAACAGTAAAGAAAACTGTCCACCACAAAGGACATTCCATAAAAATTTTAAAAACTGCATCTGAAAAAACTGTTGCATCATGATGTTTCCAATATAGGCACTAATTTAATTTAAAAAAAAAAAAAAAAGCTTGTACTTTGCTGACATTTCCTGGGTCTTAGGAGGATAAGTGTGATCAGATATTTGGAACAGAAATGAGACAAACACACTTGGTCAGATTCTTTCCAGTTTTATTGTGTTATTATTTGACTGTCCTGGTCAGATCAGATCAGATCGGACTACATGAGGCCCCTGAACTGGATGGTTTTTCTTTTGAAACATTAAAGCGCTGTTGGTCTTTGTCCACACGTCCAACTCCAGTCAGGTCCTAATTCTCTCCAGTTCATTTTTCTGTCTGTGCTTCTGCTCCTGAATCTCTTCCCTCACGCTGAACTCCTTCATAGATGACTTCATCATAAACACAGTCTGATTGTTTACAGAACAAACCCAAACTGCACACGGGCCTTTTCGGAAATTCTGTCGTGAAGTGCATTGTGGGAATGTGAGTTCCACAAAATGCCCCTTTACACAAACGTCCTGCCCCCTCAAATGAAAGTTAGAGAAGTTTCAGGAGGTGGGGAGATGGAGAGACACAGACCACACCCCCTCCAGACCACACCCCCATGTATAAACCCAAGCAAAATTAATCATAGTAACCGTGAAACCACGATTATTTCTCTGACGATAATCGTAGCACCAAAATCTGTAACCGATGCGTCTCTAGTAACAGTGGACAGTTAAGTGTTTGGAGATCCCTGGAAACATTTGAGGGAACATCAGAACACAAGTCCTGAACATATAAAGCACAGAGCAGGTCGGTTTCAGACGGCTGAATGTGGAAATGCTCCACGGTGCCTGTTTAAGGACAGAAGTGAATACGTGTGTGCTTTTACCTCCAGTCAGGCCTGTAGGTTTCAGCCGCTTCAGGCTTCTTCAGCTCCAGGACGAGGAACTCATGCATCTCCATCAGGAAAGTGTCGACGCTGCCCTTGGACAGGAAGTCAGTCAGCCGCCGGGGATCGTCTTCGCCCAGGGCCTGTTTGTACGAATCCGACACGTCAAAGAACGGATCCTGAGGGGAACAGTGAAGGCACCGCCGTTAAAGATCACCATCAGCACTGTATGAGCAGGTGTCAAACATACGGCCCACGGACCAAAACCAGCCTGTGGAAGGGTCCGGTCCGGTCCAGTCTAGTCTAGTCCAGTCCAGTCCAGTCTAGTCCAGTCCAGTCCAGTCCAGTCTACTCCAGTCCAGTCTGACCCATGGGATGAATTTGTGAAATATTTATGGAAAAATTATACTGCAGATATTAACAATCAATGGTGTCAAACTCCTGTTAGTTCAGGTTCCACATTCAGACCAATATGATGTAAAGTGGATCAGAACCAGGACAATAAGAACACAATAACCTACAAATAATGGCAAATACACATTTTTCTCATTTAGTGTAAAAAATGTAAATGACGTTATGAAAACACTGACATTTACAAACTCTCCTTTCACAAACAGTGGGAATAACCTGAACGACCTGAAAACTAAAGGAAAATCAGTGTAATTTTTCCGATATTCTGCCTCAGTTTATCATTTATACATGTTCATTATAACGTACAGATCATAGTGGATCTACAAACACACACAACATTTAATAACAGACAGAATATTGGTACAATTACACGTATTTTTCTAAAGACATTTCAGGTTGTTCATGTTTTTTACATTTTTGGGAATTTATAGTTTGTAAATGTGAACATTTCCATATAATTTAAATTTTGGTTACACTAAAAGAAAGATAAACAAGTGGTTCCAGGTACAACAAACCCCGCCCCCCACATATATTGTAGTGTATTTTGGCATCGATCCAGCTGATGTCATTATGTCTATGCATGCGGTGATGTCAGCATATGTGGGCGTGTCCTGATATAATCATGTCTACATACATGTACGTATGGTGATGTCAGCATATGAACCAAAAAAGTGTCAACATTGAGATGACTTTAAGAATGATCTGGTGTTGTTTCAGTTCTATACAACGTATGTCAGAGTGACGTATATCAATTGCCTCTATACACAGTTGTGGAAAAAATTATTATCCCACTCCTTGTTTTCTTCAGTTTCTTGTTCATTTTAATGCCTGGTCCAACTAAAGGTCCATTTGTTCTGACAAATATAATGATACCCACACAAATAGCTCACAGCAGTTTAATTTCAGAGCGGATATCTACCCATTAGACATGTTTTCTTGATAAAAACCAAAATCACTTCAGTTCTTTCATCAATATCTATGTCACCGTACTGACAAAAACAGTGGTTTTATTCATTCCATGTTTTCTTTTCTGTCTGTTTTAATCACACATTCCACACAGGAGTTAGTACTGGATTGCATAACCATTGTTTTTGATCACTTTGGATGGTCTAATAATTCTTTCCGCAACTTTATGAGTCAAATTTGAAGTAAATTGAAACAAAATTGATGCTTTTATAGACATTTGAAATTTCGCCCATTGTAAATAAATGGGAGAAAAAAGATTTTAAAAATTCATTAAAAATGTGAACTTTGACCTACTTTTCCAAAATGTAATCACATCTACTGTGGGTCACTGGTAATCTGTAAACCTAATTTGGGATGAATTCAACCAATAGTTTGCTCCTAAAGTGTAAACAGAGAAAAAAACAACCGAAAACAGGGCGGGGTCATAACTGGAATTGTCATTATTTGTAGGTTCTGATGTTATTACTTTACTGGTGTTTTGAGGTCGTTTTGGGCTGTACTGAAATGACGTCGACAGGCCTGATGTTTGACGTCGGTACCTCCAGATAATGTCTTACTCTGTTCAGTTTCAGCATATTTTCTGATTTGAGTGAAGCCAGGAGCTGCCACAGCGCCACACAGTGTTTCAGAGAGCATCGACTCAGAGCCTGTGGACGACAAACAACCAAACAGAGGAAAGACGAAGAAAAGGAGAGTGTTAAAAGAACATCCAGGTGTTTACAGATGTTTGTCCTGTTCAACTTCCTCATCTGAGACATCACACTGGTCGACAAGTAACAGACTTCCAGAATAAAAGTAGTTAAACTTTACCAAATTTGAGTCACTAATAAAGAAAAACCCCGTCCAAAGTGTTGGTTGGTTGCAGATTCTAAGATACAGTCTAGGACCAAAACATGAAATTCTGAGAATGAATAAGAGAATGGGTTTAATTTAAAAGGAATGTTTGTCAGATCTACCTCAAAACACTGTCTACACATGACAATACATTCACTTTACAGGTTCTATCAGTGGAACATTTATAAATCTATAGTACAAATGTACATTTAAACCAACATATATGTGGAACAAGTGGTTCCAGGCACAACAAGCCCCGCCCCTCGCACATACTGTATCTTATTTTGACATCGATCCAGCTGATGTCATCATGTCTGTGTGCTGATGTTATATCAACTGCCTCTATATTTGTGCCAAGTTTGAAGGAAATTGAGGCAAAATTGATGTTTTTATAGACATGTGAAATTCCATCTATTATAAGTAAATGGAAGAAAAAAGATTTTAAAACTGGGAAAAAAAAAAAAAATGTAACCACATCTATTCTGGGCCACTGGTAATCTATTAACCCAATTTGGTATGAATTCAACCAACAGTTTTGCTGCTAAAGTGTAAACAAACAAACAAAGTAACTAACCAAACTAAACAATAGCCCTTGATGCCCCATCGGGGTGTGTGTGTGTGTGTGTGTGTTAATAACACACCATCATATATACTGAACAACAAAAGAAACGCAAGTATGTTTCAATATTGGTTTATATGAGAGTTTTATTATGAATATTGGTTTCATATGAGATATTTATATCCAGCTGTGAAATTTACAGTGGGTCTCTCTTGCTGTCCTTGTAGCACTGAGCTGACGGTCACGGAGATGGGCCAAGCGAATATGGCGATCCTGATCACGGGTGGTCACACGTGGTCTTCCAGATCTTGGTCTGTCCCGAGTGGTCCCCGTGTCACGGAATCGTGTCCTCAGCCTACTGATGGTGGACTCGTGCACTTGCAGACGTCTGGCAACGTTGCGAGCCGTTAAACCAGCATCAAGTATACCAATGGCACATTCTCTCAGATTATCGTTAAGGCAAGGCATCGTGGTAATGCAGTAACCTTCGAATTTTACCATTTCTTTTTATAGCCCCCGGATAAACAAAGGGAATTGCCACTCCCATTTGTTGCTCCCACTACCATATCACTCAAAACGTACCGCACCTCCGATATTTTGTACACGTGCTCAACACCACTCGTGGTCGTGTTTGCCTGCAAACACACGCTCCAATGGTTACAACTCACTTATTGTAATGTGTATCTCAGTTGACAACTCAACAGGGCAGCTGAACTCTTGCCTAAATTAACGACCAAAACTTGCGTTTCTTTTGTTGTTCAGTATATATTGAAAACATGATGTAAGATTTAACACATTTAATGTCTGAAGCAGATATTTTGTAAGAAATTGTAGAACAGTGTTAGTGGATAAAGTTCTGTCGCTAAATCCATCCCATAATAGGCTCATCTCATTCCTCAACAGCTCAGTGTTGAATCTAAAGGATGATTCGATGGTTAAACTTACAAAAGTCTTCAGCAGCGACATCTGGGATCCCATCTTTAACCCTCAGAGCTCCAAGGGGATTTTCTACATTTTTACACCAAACTCAGGTGTTTCATATCAACATGTGTCTCCTTTTGTTTGAACTGAGGCCTGTTTTTATCCCGTTCACTGTAGAAACACATCAGCTGTTGAAACTGTTCAAATCTGTGTCATGTAGACCAGGTGTTTTGGTGATGAAATAGATTTAAAGAAGTCGGAGATTCACAAAAGTAGCACATTCTTTTTGGATAATTTTGTTAATTTTTGCTCATTTTCTAAGTTAATTTGCTTATTGTCTTGAATGTTTTGTTTCTTATTTGTTATTTTTATTTTCCAAAATGTCTTTGCTAATTTTCTACATTATTTTGACCATTTTTTTTTTTTTTTTTTACATTTTCACAATAATTTTGCTTAGTTTTATTTAGGTTTACCAGTGTCTGAGCATTACAAACGTAGGTGAATATATGAATAAAATAATAGATAAGGGTAGAAAACAGGTTTAACATCCTTCATTTTTGTTCACTTTCTTGATAATTTTGTTTATTTTCTAAATTAATTTGCTCATTGTCTTGAATATATAATTTCTTTCTGTTTTTATATAATTCTTTTTTTTTTTTTTTTTTTTTTTTTTAACATTTCCAAAATGTTTTTGTTCATTTTCTAGATTATTTTGTTTTGGGTTTTTGATGATGATAATTTTCTGGATCATTTTGTTCATTTTTTGTTCATGTTCACGATAAGTTTGTTCATTTTTGATTCAGGTTTGACCAAGTCTGAGCGTCACAAAAGTAGTGGAATATATGAATAAAATACTAGATAAGTGTAGAAGACGTGTAAAATGACATTTCAATACAGTGTCTTTTGATTATAAATGTTGTGTGTGGTTTTATTTTCATCAAACGTCCCTAATGTGAATAAATGAGGCTGAATAATGATGTCGCATCAGATCAACATTCATTAGACGTGTGGAAATGACACTGGACCATTATAGTATATTATATTATATTATATTATATTATATTATATTATATTATATTACAGGTACTAAGGATACAATATTTCCAATATTTCAAACCAGTATATTACATATATATACATTAATAAAATAATAGAAAAGTTGAAGAATGTTGGTAGGAAAGAGGCTTTTCTGACAGACATATTTCTCGGTGCATGTGTCCAACATCCTGACTCGTGTGGACACGTGTTAACGAACACATTTTTAAACTCAAAAACTTCAGAGTTTACGCATCAGGTGGTTTAAGTCCCAGAACTTTCTGACCCGGGTTTATCTGAATCAGTGAGGCATCTCAGATCAGGAGCTGCAGTGAAGTCAACTCTGATTGGATGAACTGACCGTGAGGACGTGTGCCGTCGTCTGCTTCCCCATCTGCAGCTCCTCCTCCAGGTAGCTGGACAGCGGCGTATCTGGACCTCTGTCTGTCGCGGCGAGGAAGTCCAGCGCCGTCTCCACGGTGGACAGGGCGTCACAGACCTCACTGTAGGACTGCAGCTCCACGTCCACAGCCCACAGGCTTCGAGTGGGAAGAGGCTCCTGGAGACGAAGGATACAGGTTATGACGGGTCCCAGATGATGGACAGCACCCAGAGGAGGGCGGTCCGTAGGGGGCGCTATGGTGTCGCAACACAATATCCACTGAGTTAAGGTGAAGACACGTCGCCAGAAAAGGTAGCCTGACTGATCAGTCGGCTCTCACCTCCCCGACGCAGTCAAAAAAGTGTGAAGAACACACCAAATTGACTACCGTCTTCAGCATACGTTCTGCAATTGCACAAGACGTAAAACCGTAAATGCTGGAGCATCTCTGTAAACCCAGAGCTGGCAGTCATCAGTCATTGTTGTCAGTGTTCAGTCGTCCAGAAGGGTCGGTGTTGTTGTACTTGTTGAACAGATGGTTCGTAATAAGAAGATCCTGGTGTTGTCAGCTCTAGAGCTTCAACTGGTGGAAGAAGAAAGATGTCGCAGGCAAAAACTGAGAAGAAATGGCACTATGCTAACAATGCTAACAGTGTTGACTTGATGGAATGAATGAATGAAGTCCATATTCAACACTGACTGTCACTCATTCAGATTCGATCTGAACAGTGAATGGACTTTAATAGAAGACAATAATAGTGTGCAGTACTTTGGCAGAGCAGGATTCACAAGGAAACTTCTCCTTCACCAGTTCACTAGTCCAGGTCTATCCCTCCACCAATCAGATTGGCCCGACTGAACGATGGGTAGTGGACGATTAAATGTGTTGAATCGGCTGAAAAGACTGGAGACGGCATTAACGACAGCTGATTGAACGGAACACACCAAACAGACTCATGTCACCGACCTCAGACTGACCGACAACGTCCGACCACTGAAAATCAGGTGGGTGTGTCTTCACCTTTAAATGTACCTGTTTAACGGCTGCTTTTACATCCTCCAGAACCATCTTATAGTTGCGTTGCTGCCTGATGATGAGTGTTGGAATGCCCTGTTGAACAGGAACAGAGCTCAGAGTTAAAAACATACATGTTTACGTGGTTCAAACGTCTACGACATGTCTGTTTGCTCACATTTGGAGAAATGAGAGGTTTTCCCAGCAGGAAGTGGGACAGGATTTGCCGCTGGATTTTAGGCAGGTCGTACTCGGGCTGGATTTCCTTTCCATTTTCAATGCTGTACTGGGTGTTGGACAGAATCAGGGGCATCAGGTCCCTGTCCACCTCGTACCGGATCATGTGGAGGTCCACCAGATCAGCAGCGCTCACTTTGTAACTGGACAGAACACACAGTAACGTCAGCAGATCCATCTGATTCTGTCAGATTCTGTCACTATTTATTGGAGATTAAACAGAGTTTGTTGTGTTAAGTCTGAGGGATTCATGAGGGGCTCAGTTCCTGCTAAACCCACCAGGGGATGTTACCCTCCAGGCTCTGACAAAAATGAAAATGGGGTTTCTGAGTGATGTTAGCTTAGCCACGTACTGTTTAGTTCTCAACACTAAAACAGAGAAGTAGTTGATGAATAAACTGAAAAATGTTGAACAGTTTTATGTTGTAGTTCATCAAACATGATGAACAAATACTGTTGGACATGGGACGTGGCTGGATGACTACGGGACATAAATAACGCTGTAGCTTTCCCTCCATGTGCAGCTTTAACCATGGAAGACCCAAACATCCACCACCGACTTAAACCATCTACTGATGTTTAATTCCTGTTGATCCACTAATCCCATCAATCCATGTAAATAATTGGTGTAAAATACAGTTCTTCATCTTTTCATGGTCATCAGATATGACCCATTTGGATATTCAGAGGCTCTGTAGTTACCATGGAAACACTGTCATCTTCTACAACATTGATTCACCAGTAAAACCCATGGGGTTGGATCAATGACAGTGGATGGACACACTGGGTTTATACTGTTTATATGGAATGATACATTATTAATAAACTACTGTATTCTATTTTAAATAAGCCAGTGCAGGTCAAGTATGACTGAAACATTTGTTGATCTCCGAGGGTCACAGTGTGGAGCCTTGTGGTGCTCCATCCCTGATGTGGCTTAAAACCCAACATGTGACATGAGCGCCCCCACCTGGTCTCCTCTCCTGTCTGTTTATCTGCACAGTAAACCAGGTCATTGTGCAGGCCGATGAGGTAGCTGACGAGGGCCGTGGAGCAGAGGCCCAGGCCCTGTCGCCGCGGTAACAGCACCGCCAAGCCACTGTCCAGGTCCAGGTCCTTCTGACAGAACTCCGGCGGGATCTTAATGGCACCTGGAGGACAACATGTCCAGACGTTGGAATAAAAAAGGACGGAGTGATCATAATATGTGATGCAAATTAGCATTTGAATTTACCGTTGGTCTGCAAAGACACTCGGAGCTGATTCCAGGTGGTCAGGAAGGTCCGGACATGTTCATGGTACCAGGATCCCAGTGACACTGCACAGAACAAGAACCACATTTAACCCTCAGACATCAGTTTAAAGTCATTCAGGACTAAAATGTCCATTTCAAATAGTGTCACAGATTCATACTTTATCTGGATAAATCTCTTAAACACCTTCAGTTCTGCTCAAAACTACATATCACTCAATGAACAAAATGGATGAAAAAAAATGTAAACGTTGATTCACCAGTAAAACCCATGGAGTTGGATCAACGACAGTGGATGGACACACTGTGTTTATGTTCAGTTAATGACAGATTTTACTAATAAAGTCAATTTTTCTTCAGTTTTCTGTTTCTGATATAATAACCCTCAACTTTAATTTGAGCTTTTATGAACATGTACAGGATCAGTAAATGAACTATAAGAAAATACATGATTTTTATAATATTAGAATAAATGGTGATAAAGTTCAAAAGAAAGAAAGAAAATCATTTGGGAACTTCCACCAAAATAGCACTGGGTCTGTATGGGTTAAGTCTGGTAGAACAACACTGAAGGTCGAGAGGTCACATACATGGACCAACTGTGGTGGAAGCTGGTCAACTGGTTTGGAAACGAACCTTCAGTATCCGCCTTCTGACTGTCCAGGAATTCAGCGATGGTGCCACAGATCATCTCAGGGCTGCTGTGAAACCTCCTGACCAGGTTTTTCTGGAGTGTGAGGATATCAGGAAGGTGCTTCACCAGTTGGAGCTCTGTTTCCTGATACAAACATTAAAAAAAAAAAAAAAAACAATCCCTGTAATAACCCTGTACGTTAGCGTCTGTTCTATGTGGATCAGAACCAGTTGAATGTGTGAGGTTGTCAGGTTCTGTTCTCTGTTCCAGTCCTAGTTCTGTTCTCTGTTCCAGTCCTGGTTCTGTTCTATGTTCCAGTCCTGGTTCTGTTCTATGTTCCAGTCCTGTGGTCTGGAAGCACATCAATCTAACTGTAGAAGTGGGTGGGACTTTGACTGGAGGAGAACTTAACTCATCCAATCACAGTCCATATATGACAGTGATCAATCTGAACTAGACTGATATCTGGAACCATTTACATGTTCTAAACCATCAACATATGGATCAGTAGAAGGAAACGAACATTTAGAATATTCTAAAAAATCGTCAAAATTTAAAAAAAAAAAAAAAAAAATCTAAATTTGTCAAAACTGTGAACAAACTTTGAAGGCATTGTCACAACAAAGACAAAAAAGGTTAGAAATGGATTCGACCAGTAGTTTCAGAGAAGATGTTTGAAGAAATTGCTAACGAACACGATGGTGAACACATGACGTGCTCAGTAGCTCATGGCCGATCAGCCGGTGAACTCATAATGGATTAGATTTATGTAGCGCTTTTCTATGAACGCATACTCAAAGCGCGTACAGTGGATCCATTATTCATTCACTCTCACATTCCCACTCTGGTGGTGTTAAACTACACCTGTATCTACAGCTGCCCTGGGGTAGACTGATGGAAGTGTGGCTGCCATTCCACGCCTACGGCCCCTCCCACCACCAAACATTCATACACATTCATACACCAGTGTGAGTAGCAGCACTGGAGGCATGTAGGCTGAAGTGTGTCACCCAAGGACAGAAAAAGCATCAAAAGCAGACCCATAAAATGAGTCGCTGTTTTCTGACCTTGTGCAGGAACTTCCAGAGTAAAGGTACGGTGTTTCTGCCGTTGTTCTGCTCTACGATGTGGGCGAGACTCAGAGGACACACTCTGTCCCTGCAGCTCCACACCGTGGAGTTATGGATGAGCGACTGCTGTGGAAATAATGAGGCGAAGTGAAGCTGAGGATCCTCGAACAGAAGCTTCTTGATCTTAAACGCGGAAACACGGGAGTCACTCAGGAGCAGAAGATTCACTTTCTTCAGCTTTTCCCCCAAGTTCTGCAAATGACAAGAGAAATAAACAGTCTCCAGTGTCCCTGTACGTCAGCGTCTGTTCTGTGTGGATCAGAACCAGTTGAATGTGTGAGTTTGTCAGGTTGTGTTCAATATTCCAGTCCTGGTTCTGTTCTATGTTCCAGTCCTGGTTCTGTTCTATGCTCCAGTCCTGAGGTCTGGATGCACATCAATCTAATTACAGAAGTGGGCGGGACTTTCACTGGAGGAGAACTCAGCTCATCCAGTCACAGTCCATATCTGACTTCTATCAGTGATCAATAGGAACTAGACCAGGGGTGCCCAGTCCTGGTCCTCCAGATCTACTATCCTGCATGTTTTAGATGTTTCCTCTTCCAGTCCACCTGAAGGTTGTTCTCAGTTTTCTGCAGAGCTTGATGATAGGCTGATCATTTGAATCAGGTGTGTTGGAAGAAGGATACATGTAAAACATGCAGGACAGTAGATCTGGAGGACCAGGATTGAACACCCCTGAACTAGACTGATATCTGGAACCATTTACATGTTCTAAACCATCAACATATGGACCAGCAGAAGGAAAGGAACATCTAGAATGTTTCAAAAATTTGTCAAAAATCTAAATTTCTCAAAACTGTCAGCATATTTTTAGCCATTGTCCCCAAGGAAGAAACATATACAATTTGAAATGAATCTGACCCAATAGTTTTGAAGAAGATTGTTGAAATATAGACATTTGTGACCTTGAATTTGAACTTTCAAGGTCAAAGGTCATGGACCCAAATGAAAATCTATATAACACTTCTATCAGTGATCAATAGGAATTAGACTGATATCTGTATCTATTTACATGTTATAAACCACCAACATATGGGGCATTAGAAGGAAAGGAACATTTTTAATATTTCAAAAATTGGTCAAAAATCAAAAATCCTAACTTCTCAAAAATGTGAACAAACTTTGTACACAGTTTGGTGAGAAAATGCTTAAAGACATTACTAATGAAGACGACACTGGACACAGCACCTTCACAGGAGCTCAAAGCTGACTGGACGGTGTATGTGTTCTCAGTCAAAATGAAAAGAAGAAGAAATAAACCTGTAATTGAGGTGTGATTCTGCTGCTCATTTCTTTTTCCCATTCGTTTCTGGCATCTTTGGTCGACAGCAGTTCATCACCCTGAAAATCAGGCCCTAAAAGGAAACAGGAGTGGAACCACATCCATGAATGCAGCAGTAAAATACACAGAAAAACAGCAGAACACTGGCAGGAACACTTAACACTTTGGCATAAACAAGGTTTAATACAGTCCAGTCCGTTTCATACATCTGTGAACATTTGGAAAATCTAACTCTGTATCCTTTTATTGAATATTATTTCTATCAGTTATTAATCATTTTGATTTAGAGTAAAAGACATTGGTTCATATCCATTATTATTTTTGGTGCTCGGTCACTTCCTGTTATTAAAAGTCATATTATTTTTCACTGTTTGTTTTTTGTCTGATTTTTTAAATTCTGATCCATCCACTAAAACCATCCCATAATAAACAGTGTTAAATTCCTACACTAACACCCTTCTACCAAGTGAGTACAAAATACACACTGACACATTTAACATTTGACCTAGAACCAAAAATAATAATAATATGAACCGATGTTTGTGTTAATCACTGACAGATGACAGGAGGATCAAATTTAAAAAATAAAAATCCAATTTATATGTAGAATATTGAAAAAAAAAAAAAAAAAGGTTTTGTGTTTTTTGCATCAAAAAAAGGTGGTGGTTTGTTTCCATTACAAACATGACATTTATTGGATTAAAAATATGACAATTATTTATTTTTAATTACTGATAGTTAACAAGACATTGTGGACAGAAAAACAACAACACATAAACAAAGGGAAAATCAAACAAATAAACAAACCAAAAACCACAACAACATAGTAATGACAAACAACAATAACAACATCATATTACAATGAAAAAGATCATAAATGTAAAGTGTAACTAAACAATATAGCTTGGTTGGGGGCGATAGGGAAAAGGGGAAGAGGGGAGTGTGAATGACAGAGAGAAAGAGAGAGGGGAGGAATGAGGGGGAAAGTAATAATTGCTGTAATAACACAAAAATATATAATAATAATACCAGTAGCCTAATTTGCTAGTATTATTGTGGCGGTGGAGGCAGCCACAATAAAACGATGAGTTAAACTAGAAGCACTCGAAGAGCGCAGACCTCCACCAAGGCTGATCAGTGGCCCCCCCCGTGGGCCCCCCCCCCACGCCAAGGAGGTTATGTTTTTGCCAGGGTTTGTTTGTTTGTTTGTCTGTCTGTCTGTTTGTCTGTCCGTTAGTATGCAACATAACTCAAAAAGTTATGGACAGATTTTGATGAAATTTTCAGGGTTTATTGGAAATGGGCCCCCCCACCCCCGATCACCACCAAAATTTAATCATTTCTTCCTTATCCCATTTCCAACAAACCCTGAAAATTTCATCAAAATCTGTCCCTAACTTTTTGAGTTATGTTGCACGCTAACGGACAGACAAACAGACAGACAGACAGACAGACAAACAAACAAACAAACCCTGGCAAAAACATAACCTCCTTGGCGGAGGTAATAATTTAATATTTGTAATGATGTATTTATCACTTATTATCTGTTTGAGTTTATATGAATTAACTTAAATAAATATGGCTATGAGGTGGGGGGTGGAGGGGGTGGAGCCAAGCACACAGAGCCCAAGGAGGAAATATGACAATTATTAAGTATTTAATATTTTTCTTTACTGCTCAAGGTGATGAAATAGAAAAAAGAGTTGGAAACAAACTATCTGAAAAGTATTTGGGCGTTAGTGCAGCGCTGTGCAGATGATGCGCTCTCAGTGGTTCTGAAGCGTCTCTGGGTCAGACAGCGCAGGGTTAATAATGTGTCATGAGTCTTTGTTGGTGGTCTGTTCCAGTACCTGGTTCCAGGAGGCTGCTGATGAGCAGGTGAATGATGCTGTCAGTGTCATCCTTCCCCTTTCCCAGGTATCTGATCACATGGTCCTCATCTTTCTGAAGGTGAGCAAAAAGAAATTCTGCTGGTTCAGGGACCGGAGGCTTAATGATGGCGGAGATCGACTGAAACACAACAAATGTGGACATGAGGTGAGACTGGAGTCCACAAGAATGATGGGATGTTACAAAACCAACTCAGATCACAGCTTCTTTTCACTGTTTACACTCAGAAGTAAGGCCTTTTTTCCACTTAAGTGTTCTACGTGGACGTTTGTTTAACCCTTAAATGTGACGTTCACTACGGAGCCTCTGAACGTCCAAATATGGTCATATCTGATGACCATGAAAAGATGAAGAACTCCATTTTATACCAATTATTGACATATTTTGACAGGTTTCCTGGTTAGAAGTAAGTGAACATTTTGTAAGTACAGCTGATTTTAGATACAGGTGACTGTTAAGGTTTTTTGATGGTTAAGTTAAGGTTAATTGCTTCCATATGGGTTCCTCTTACTTCAGGGTTTCAGTGACATCTCAAACATCTGTTGTCTTTTTGTTCACAATGATTTCATGGGAACAGAACATCAGACTATCAGTTCCAAAACCTCACCAGCACGGCTTTTACTGTGTTGAGGGTCACACTTCCTACTTGAAGTTACTAAGGGCGTACCACAAGGGTCAGTCCTCGGACCTCTCCTATTCATTCATCCATCAACAACATTCATCAAAATGTTTCCAATGCTAACTCTCATTTCTATACAAACGACACGGTCATTTACATCTCAGCTTCCACACCCAGTCCAAGGAACTTTGGATATTGTACGATTAAAATTTTACAATTTTAAACTGGTTTTAGAGTCAACCAAAACCAAATGTATGTTATTTTCAAATGCTAAGTCAAAGCTACTGGATCTTCCATTAGTTACCACTTCTCATGGTATCGTATCAAGTATATCTGAGTACAGATATCTGGTATTTTAATAGATGATTCTTTCACTCCTCACATTAATTAAATTAATTAATTAAGGAGAAGCTAAAGTTGAGCTTTTATTTCAAGCCTTCTTCAGCCTATTTAAAACCTTCCCTTTCTTTCAAGACAAAAAAGAGGCTTGTTGTTGCCACTTTCATGTCTGTTTGGTTTATCTGGATATTATTCATATGAATGTGTCATGTGGTGGAAAATTGACTTCTATACTGCTGTCATGGCCTGGTACATCTTCTTTATTGCTGAGTCATTATTCATGTCTTACATCTCTATGCGTGATGTTTACAACTCTGTAACACCCTGACCCAAGCACGGAGTTCTTGCCTTGATTGAAAACCCAAACACCTAAATGTCTGAATGTGTAGATAGAGGATGGCGCCTGCACTCCAGATAGGATCCAAGCAAGGTTAGGGTGAAGAGGTCACCATGACCTCTTCATGGAGCAGAGAAGGAGTAGTATGGAGTGGTACGATATACGTAAGGGATGACATCATGGTTTGAGGGGGTTGGATTTGGTTCTATATAATCTTTAGTTTTTCTCCTGTTTAATCAGACTTCACTTACAGAACTTCTCTGTGAATGACTTCTCAAATAAATGATCATTTATTTTAACTCTAACTTTCTCTCCTCTTCTTTGAGTGAGTGGTCAGTTGAACATTTCTACAACAGTCATCACAGTTCATGACAGATCCCAGTGCTCTTAGGTTTGTCAAAAACCTCAAAACACAAACTCATCACTGTTTTATACACTCAGGTTGGACAGATAGACTGAAACACTGGTATTCTTTTATTAATAAATGTATTTTATTTCTGCTTCCTTCATATTTAATGAGCTACATCTGTTGGAATAACTTTAATAATTATAGTCTCTGGTCCCAGGATCTGTTATCACTGGGTTCTACAAGTCCAAGCATAACTGACAAACAAACAAACAAACAAACAAACAGACAAACCCTGATGAGGTGAGGTGAACCTACCTGTGTGCAGTTGCGGACGCCGACCATCATGGCCATGTGGGTGAACATCCGGATGATGGTGAAGGGAACGGAGGACAGGCCTTTTGTGTCCTGCATGTCCGGATTGTTCCTGCAAACGGGATCACCGAGGATGTGTCCCGTCTCAGTCAGGTTATTCCTATCAGAGGGTAAAAAAAAATAAATAAAATGAAAGAATGAATGAAAAGGCACCCTACTGAAAAGCATTCCATGTGCATTCATCTAAAGGTCAAAGGTGACTTACTTCAAATCAAAAGCCTTAAATCCTTCCACAGGTCTATGTTCAAGACCTCCAATCTTTTCACCACAGTCGAAGCATTCACCTTCTTTCGTGGGGAGACCACACTGGAGAAAAGAAAAGGTGAGAAACCATCCAAAACATGAAAAATGGAAGACAACTTATTATCTAAACAATGTAAGTTATGAATCACAGAGAACGTAACATACATTACCAACTGCACATGGGTGACCATTTTTGCAATCTATAAACACAATAAATAGAAAAAGTTAATTTAACTATCTGACATGATAAAATTTTCTTATTTGAGGGTGTATTTCTTGTCTGTTACTTACAGTACCACTTGGTAGCCCGTACAAGTTGATGAACCTCTGCCAACATCTCTGGCATAGTGGGTAAGTATGCCACCTGTACCCAAACATACACCATTACAACTGAACACTGTTAATACCCTGGTATTACTATTACTGATACAATGAATAAAACTATATTATAATTATAATACTCTCTATATGTGATACTTATTGACAGGAAGCAGCTGAATACATTTATATTGTATAACTATAAATGGGGTAAATACATTTCTCATAAATTCTTTCCATTCATTTTCAGACAAATATATGCAGTTTATTCATTATATCTTCAAAAACTTTATTAACCCTCTGGTATCCAGGTGAGCATATTATGCACACTCTGCACTTCCTGTTATTAAAGGTCATATTATTTTGTACAGTTTGTTCTAGGTCAGAATTCAAAAGTTGTTCATTTTTGCATGATTTTTTAAAATTCCGATCCATCCACTAAAACCATCCCATAATAAACAGTGTTAAATTCCTACACTGACACCGTTGTACTAATGAGTACAAAATACACAGTGACACATTTAACATTTGACCTAGAACCAAAAATAATGATACTAACCAGTGTTGGTATTAGTCATTGACATACAGTATGACAGGATGAAAAAATCTCTAATCCAATTTTTATGGAGCATATTGAAAAACCAAACAAACAAAAAGTAAAATTTTTTTTTGTTTTTTTGCATCAAAAATATGGCTTGTTGTAAACATGGCATTTAAAGGGTTAAGAATATGACAGTTATTGAGTATTTGGTATTTTCATTTGTGGTTCAAGTTGATGAAATACAAAAAATGCAAAATAAATAAACAAAAAAGTTCAAAACAAACCACTATGAAAACATTGTGCCATTACAACAACACTGTGCAGATCATACGTTTTCAGTGGTTATGAAGGGTGGGATACCAGATGGAAAGGAAAATTAAGGTAAAAACTAACCAAACAAATAAATAACTAACTAATTAACCTAAGTAACTCCTCCAGAGTGTCTGTTTTGGGTGACTTTCGCTGGTCCTTAAGTCCAGATAAAGGAGGACGGTTGGAATTGGAACATTACAATTACCTACGCATTTACAATTATGCTAATTAAGTGATGACATCATTTAGTAACTTCTATCTACTTCTAGGACAGTTAAATACTTTCACTACTGAGGAGTTGGAAACGCTGTCATCTCCTTCACAGACTGGGCCCCCTCCCATTATGACTGACACGGTCCATACCTTCATATCAGCCGGTGCCGTGGCCAGCCTTCGCAGGGGGGCTAAGATGGTGTGTTTCCCACAGAGTAAGACTGCAGCCAAGTGAACAACCAACTCAACCAACACTCGCTGAAAACCAGGATGGACGGCAAACGGCCCAAGGTCGTTCTTCACTAATGCCCGGGCGAAGGCCTTCACCTCTGGGCTGGGCAGGTACGTGGAGGTCTGGATGTAGGTCACCCAGACTTCCAAACGCTGTTGGGATGGACAAGGATCCAGTTAAATACAAAAAAACAGACCTTAGACTTTAACCATAGAGAACCAATAACCATCCACTGATCTAAACTGTTTAATACCTGCTGATCCACTAATCCTATCAATACGTGGAAATAACTGGTGTAAAATACAGTTCTTCATCTTTTCATGGTCATCAGATATGACCATATTCGGATGTTCCGAGGCTCCGTAGTTACTGTGGAAACACCGTCATCTTCTACAACATTGATTCACAAGTAAAACCCATGGAGTTGGATCAATGACAGTGGATGGACACACACACACATATACACATACACACATACACAGATAGATACACAGATACACAGACAGACAGACAGATAGATAGACAGACAAATTCACTTAAACGTAAATTTAAAAACCAACAATATAATCAACAAAATTAACAACAAAATTAATTAATTAAACAACATAATAAGTAACATACACAAAATAAGCCACAAACTGAAAAAAATTGAGTAAAAACATAATGAAATATGCAACAAAATGAACCACAACAAATTAATAAATAAAATGAAGAAAAACAAACAAGAAAATTTACAGAAATAATAAATGACATTCATTAATAACAAAAATACAATAAAATACACAAACTAGAAGCACTCGGAGAGCGCAGACCTCCGCCAAGGCTGATCAGTGCCCCCCCCCCGTGGGCCCCCCCACCCCCGATCACCACCAAAATTTAATCATTTCTTCCTTATCCCATTTCCAACAAACCACGAAAATTTCATCCAAATCTGTCCATAACTTTTTGAGTTATGTTGCACACTAACGGACAGACAAACAAACCCTGGCAAAAACATAACCTCCCTGGCGGAGGTAAAAATCCTCTAATACCTCAGAAGTGGGATGGAAGGTTGCACTGGCTTCTCTGTACAAAGTGGTGACGTCCCTGTAAAGTGCTAACAGTAGATAAACTGTCTTCTGCTGTGGAGAACATCTGCGCTTCTGAAAAAGAAAACAACATGAAACCAATGGTGGATTATTGTACCGGCGCCTATGGAGCCACGCCCCCTGGTTTGAAAATCTGCAGAAAAAGTTGCTGCTTTGGTCGGGAACTGAACCCCAGTGTTCTGCGTCTCAGTCTGAATCATTTCCTTTTGAGCTAAACCCCAGCTGTCACTACTGACCCATGTGCAATCTGTTTTAGTACTTTTTGGACTGTGACGTTTACTCCTGTGGGTGGAGCTTGAATAGTAACTTCTGTGCTCTGGGGCTCTCCTATGTCTTGTATTGGCAGAGGAGGGGCATCGACTGTCCTCGCACCATTTGTAACCAGCAAAACTAGAATTTTTAGGATAAAGGGAGTTAAATCTGAACCGGACTTAAGTCTAATAATCATGACGAGACAACTGTCTGTTCCAGCAGCATTTGGGTCTGCATGAAAAACCAATTATTTATTTTCATTTTTCACTTTCATATATATTTTAATATTTGAGGTTTTATTTTTTTAGTTTTAGTAAACATGCAACTAAAAAAAAATAAAACCTCAAATATTAAAATATATATTAAAGTGAAAAATGAAAATAATTTATTCAAAAGAATTATCGAAGTGAATCAAAATTATATTTAACCTGAAAATAACTTTTCATACACTTATTTTTAATTGGAATACATTGTTGTATTTTTCACAATTCAAGATCAAAACTTATATTTTCAATTTCAAATTTTATATTACATTATATATATTTTCATATACAAAACTTATGGCCCTAAATCGGCTCCATACATTACAGGTACGGGAGACTTTCATCACCAATTTTTCATCAAATCTGTCAAACCTCAGTCATATCCTCAGTATCACGAATCTGTTAGTCTTTCTGTGATTACTCACCTGAATCTCGTCCCTCATCGTGAACAGCTTCTTGGTGCCATCCACCATAAACAAACCATGTGTTTACAAACAGAGCTGGGAGGTCACTCAGGCATCTTTGGAATTTTGTCACCACGTGCATTGTGGGAAGTGGAGGTTCGCGCTGCCGCTGCAGTGCAACCATATGATATTATATGGATGAAACAAACATGATGCAGAAACAGCTGAAACGCGGAAGCAGAGCTCCACCTGGCAGTGGCAGCTGCAAGAAACACGATGCAGAAACACTGCCGCTGCCAGGCAGCAGCGCGAGCCTCCGCTTCCCACAATGCACATCGCGACAAAATTCCAAAGTGTTTAAAAGGCCTGTAGGTTTGTTGTATAATTCGTTTCTTTTTGTATTGTGTCTGTGTGGTTCCTTAAGTCTAAGTACATCTTTATGTAAATATATTATCTAAAATTAAAAAAAATAATAACATAAAAAGACTTAAGTGTATATTGTGTTGTGAAATGTGACCCTAATGCAGAGTATGAAGAATATTATATATAGGCCTGTAACAGTACACAAAATTTTGGTTCGGTACGTTTTCGGTTTTCAAAGCCACGGTTCGTTTTTTTTCGGTTCGGTACGGGAAGAAAGAAAACCCCTTCAAAATGTCTATTAATGAATTTATGAATTTTTTAACATTTTCCCCCCGATTTTTGGACACAACAGAATATAGAAAAACAGGAATAATATTATTCTGCTGCTACAAATCAAATAGAAAATAAAATAAATTATTAATATTACTAAATGTATTTTAAACATTAGTATTGCACTTTTCCCTGAAAGGTAGTTTCGAACAAACAAGAAAAATCTAATCACAGTTCTGTCAGTTCACATTCTGCAGAAAAATAACAAAAAAATTCCACATGAAGTGCAACATTAACAAGAGGGTAAACTGGTATTCTGTTTAAACAAACTGAAGAGAAACATTGACAACACAATGAACCAAATTATTTATTTTAGGACAGAGAACAAACTGTTTAGGACACTGTGTGTATATGTGTGCACGGGGGATTTTTTTTTTTTTTTGTCGGAGCCGGGGGGTACGGGGGGCGCAGTTATATACCTGGAGGTGCGGTCCATAACTAACGTAACGAACGCTGTTGTGAAACAAAAGTGAAACTTTGCATACTTTCAACGCTCTAGTTATTCCTCTATTATACAGTGTACGTGATAGACAGACAGACAGACAGACAGAGCTAGTGTCAGTGTTTCAGAACTACCGTAGTTCCTAGGGGCCAAACAACGTCCGTCTTATTAACGTCTCTTTCCTCGTTGTCGTCTTTCACCTGAACCTGAACTGATCCAAACTGGACTGGACTGATGGTGGAGGGTCTGCAGTCTCTTCCTTCCAGGTTCACATCATATTTGTTGTTTTTTTCACCTTATATCAGCTGCTATTTCATATTTCGGGTCCATGTGTGCTCCTTCCATATGTCCGTGTGAAACTTGCGCAGATTTAAAGTTCCGCATCGAACGACGTCTTTCATTCCTTTTCCTTTTTCTCAACATACTGTGCCGTTTCGGTACAGCTGTGTACCGAACTGAACAGGTGCATACCGAAATGGTTCAGTTCAGTACGTGTACCGTTACAGGCCTAATATAAATATATATACACACACACATACACTATATATATATATATATATATATATATATATATATATATATATATATATATATATATATATATATATACATAGTACAGGCCGAAAGTTTGGACACACCTTCTCATTCTTTGCATTTTCTTTATTTTCATGACTATTTTCATTGTAGATTCTCACTGAAGGCATCAAACTATGAATGAACACATGTGGAATTATGTACTTAACAAAAAAGTGTGAAATAACTGAAAACATCTCTTATATTCTAGTTTCTTCAAAGTAGCCACCCTTAGCTCTGATGACTGCTTTGCACACTCTTGGCATTCTCTTGATGAGCTTCTAGAGGTAGTCACCTGAAATGGTTTCCTAACAGTCTTGAAGAAGTTCCCACAGATGCTTAGCACTTGTTGGCCCTTTTGCCTTCACTCTGCGGTCCTGCTCACCCCAAACCATCTCAATTGGGTTCAGGTCCGGTGACTGTGGAGCCCAGGTCATCTGGCGCAGCACTCCATCACTCTCCTTCTTGGTCAGATATCCCTCACACAGCCTGGAGGTGTGTTTGGGGTCATTGTCCTGTTGAAACATAAATGGTCCAACTAAACGCAGACCGGATGGAATGGCATGTCACCGCAGGATGCTGTGGTAGCCATGTTGGTTCAGGTTGCCTTCAATTTTGAATAAATCCCCAACAGTGTCACCAGCAAAGCACCCCCACACCATCACACCCCCTACTCCATGCTCCACGGTGGGAACCAGGCATGTAGCATCCATCCGTTCACCTTTTCTGCGTCGCACAAAGACACGGCGGTTGGATCCAAAGATCTCAAAAACCATTTCAGGTGACTACCTCTTGAAGCTCATCAAGAGAATGCTAAGAGTGTGCAAAGCAGTCATCAGAGCTAAGGATGGCTACTTTGAAGAAACTAGAATATAAGAGATGTTTTCAGTTATTTCACACTTTTTGGTTAAGTACATAATTCCACATGTGTTCATTCATAGTTTTGATGCCTTCAGTGAGAATCTACAATGTAAATAGTCATGAAAATAAAGAAAATGTGAAGAATGAGAAGGTGTGTCCAAACTTTTGGCCTGTACTATATATATATATATATATATATATATATATATATATATATATATATATATATATTTATACACACACTCACACATATATACATATACATATATATATATATATACAGACAGACAGATCGACAGATAGACAGACAGACAGACAGACAGATAGATAGATATACAGACATTCTTTTTTTTAAATTTATATATATGGGTATTATTGTTATGCAATGGATAGAGTTTATTTTGTGTATTATTGATATGGAACGGATAGTTTACTTTTGTTTCTGATGTGTATTATTGTCATGAAAAGGATAGAGTTTATTTTAGTTTCTGATATGTGCACTATTACTGCTAAAAAAAGGGCAGAGTTTATTTTACTGTGAAATGCTGCTGTAAAATGGACAGTCTATCCTTGATATGGACAGTAATCTAGTGTTTCATGTTTAGTCAGAATTTAGTCTGATATGTGAGTATTTTTGAGTTACTGATGGAATCTGACAGAGGAATTTAGGGGAGGTGAAGGATGGGGTGGGGTATAAATTAAACTTGAAAATCACTCCCACCCTTCTTTAACATATATCACTTAGATTTTTTCTAAAAAATATATGTATTAAAATCTTGGAGGGAAGGGGGTAATATATGAACTGGGTGTAATACTTAATAGTGATTATACTGATTTTCAGATTATGTGACTGAATTGTTTTGTATGTGTCCAAATGTGAATGCAGCAACATGTAGCACCGTTGTCCAAAACAAATTTCCCACATGGGACAATTAAGTTTATCCTGATCCTGATCATCCCGCTCCTTTCTGAATGTTGGACTTTCTTTTATATAATTTATTTGTTGTTTGATTTTAATGCAATATTCGAAATAAACAAACAAACAATATAGTGACACCCCCCCCCCGCCCCCTCATTTTTTCTGGATCCGTCACTGAGTGAAACTGTAGACACAGCCTCCTCCACCCAAACAGCCATGTTACCTGACAGGTGTGGTCCAGTGCTTCAACAGTTTCTGATGAAGACACTTTGCCGACTGCGTTTCTTATTGCTTCGTAGTCTTTCCCACACACTAGAAATGTGTCTATTGGTGAATCTTCTACAACCTGGGTGTAATTACAGGAGAAAACACGCACAGTAATCTATTACTGCTCATATGACTGTGGACATTCACTCAGTGTGGAGGAAGTGAAACCTTTTGCAGAAGTTCTTCTGGGAAGAGCCAGCTCATCTGTTGGTCTTTGAGGAATTTTAGAACAAACTCCAGTCCGTGTTGACTGGCGATTTTACGGATCAAATATGTCCGATACCAGTTATTCCCACTGTCCTTACACAGGTTCACCACACTGTTGAGGAAGGCAGTGGTTCCACGTTGACCCCCATGTTGAAGTCCTGGTGTCAGAATGCACAGGACGGACAAGTATGGACAAACACAAACAAACAAACAGACAAATCAGATGTTTTTTATATAGATATATATACTTTTATACTCTTGTTATTGCTCTTATTTCTATATATATTTTATATATTATATAAAGTACAAGTTGTTTGTCTTTTTCAGATGTATCTGTTTTACATTTTTACTATTGTTTATTTGCTGATTCTAATAAACATTTAATCAAATCAAAGTAAATATTATTCCATAGATTCATCAAATATATTCTCTACTCTACACAAATGTGTTGTTTGTCCATTAAACCAGTTCAGTATGTGACACACACCTGTGGAGGTGGTTTCTGTGGTGAATAGTCTGGCTGTCTGGTCCAGGTGGATGCGGACTCGGGCCAGATCCTGCAGGTATTCCACAGTGACCGTTTCAGGAGTGGGGCCGTTGGAACGCACCAGCCCACTCAGGAAGGCACTTTCATCCTGAAAACACTCCTGTTCATCTGTGACGGACCTCAAATGCAAGCTCTCAAACATGGAATCCTGCAGTTGTGAGAAGTTAAAAAAAAAAGAAAATGCATTCACCAAAAAATATCCAGTGAAAAACACCACAAAGCAGACACCTGATTGGCTCTGAATTCAACTTCACACACCTCCAAGCAGTTGATGTACAAGCAGTAAAGTTCTGTTTTGTCGGTTTTGTCCAGGATCCGGCTCTGCTCTACTTCTGTCAGATGTTGCTGCAGGTATTCCTTGACATCATCAAAGCTTCACAAACAGAGTTCACACTGACATTAGGAACCAGACGATTGCATTCACAGACCATAATAGCAGAGAAGGCTTCCCCCTCACCTGTACTTCAGCAGGAGTTTGACCAATACTGAACGAACCACGGGATTCTTATCCAGAGAGTCATCGAATGGAGACAGCTCCTTGGTACGAGTCTGTTGGTTTTCTGGAGAAAGGCAGACAACGGTCGTCATGGAGACACATGGATTATTATCCCTCTGGTATCCCATCCATGGAGGTCCTTCATGACCACCAAAAGCCACCATATATTTGTGTATTTATGTATACTTCTGCAGAGTTTTTGTATATTTTAGTGTATTTTTTTGTATTTTAGTGTATTCTGAATGAATGGAAAGTCAGAAATTTGACCAAAGATGCTTTGAAAAAGGTAGTAAAGGTCATATATTTGGCCTCAAACCTGCAGAGACACTAGCTGTTTGTCTATTGCCCATATGTGCAACACTTTACCGATATTTACTAAATGTTGAAAAAACAGAAGTGCGTAATGTCGGTTTTTCCATTCAATCCCAAATGTGCTGATTAGTTTCTTTATTCTGGTAGATGTCAGTAGAAGTCATTCCATAAACATGAACATAAATCTGTGTTGTTTTGAATCTAGAATGCTCATTACCCCTCCGACTAAATTCTAAAATGATTGGGTTTCCTGGTGTGTCAACACATGTTTGTTTTAAACTCTTCTTCTTCTCCTGTTCTAACATCCACCAACATCTGTTTTTTTTTTTTGGTTCATGTGACTAGTTGCACAAAAAGGGCTTTCCATTACAGTTTTGCGCAACATACTAATTTCACTACGCCTAAAAATCACCACCTCTTGCCAGTGCAAAAACCTTTAATCAAAAATGAGCATTTTGGCAAAATTGTTGTTTTTCCATTAGGTAAATTTTTATGCTCAAGTTACACTACCGGTCAAAAGTTTTAGAACATCCCAATTTTTCTAGTTTTGTATTGAAATTCAAGCAGTTCAAGTCCAATGAACAGCTTGAAATGGTACAAAGGTAAGCGGTGAACTGCCAGAGGTAAAAAAAAATAAATAAAAGGTAAAGTTAAACAAAACTGAAAAATAATGTACATTTCAGAATTATACAAAAAGGTGAACAAGAAATGGGTTAACAACTTAAAGCAGTTCTGCACCAATGGAGGTTGATCAAGCCTCAAAAGTTAGGGCTACCATTTCCTCCAGGTGTCCCAACGTTTGTGAATTCCTTCCAACCCCCTGTGTCTGCAGAAAAGTAGCGTTGAACACACTTTGGTACCATACCATTGGGAGCATTATTTGAACAGTATTGTACTGCAGAGAGTAGTGTGTTACTATAAAAATGGAAAAGAGGAAAAGGCAATTAACGGTAGAAGAGAGACAGAGCATCATAACACTGAAAAATGTAGGTCTGTCCTACAGAGAAATGTCCAAGAAAGTCCAGGTGTCAGTAAGTCCAGTTTCCTTCACCATCCAAAGGCACTCAGAAACTGGACTGGAAATGCAGACAGGAAGAGGTCTGGAAGAACCAAAGACGCAACAGAACCAGAAGACAAGTTTAAGACAGTCAACAGCTCTAGTGATAGGAGACTCACAGGACAACAGCTGAAAGCACAACTCAATAGTGGTTGTAGTAAGCAAGTCTCAGTTTCAACTGTGAACAGAAGACTTCCAGTTGCAGGTTTGATGGGTTGAGTTGCAGCAAGAAAGCCATTGCTGAGACTTCAGAATAAGAAAAAGAGGCTTGCTCGGGCCATGAAACACTGCCAGTGGACTACTGAAGACTGGAAGAAGGGGTTATGGACTGATGAATCCAAATTTGAAATCTCGGTTCATCCCGCAGGACTTGTGTACACTGTCGAGTAGGTGAAAGGATGGTTCCTCAGTGTGTGACATCAACTGTCAAACATGGAGGAGGAAGTGTGATGGTCTGGGGCTGTTTTGCTGGATCCAGGGTCGGTGACTTGTGCAGAGTGAAACGCACCCTGAACCAAAATGGCTACCACAGCATTCTGCAGCTATGCCATGCAGCACCCTCTGGGATGTGCCTAGTTGGTCAGGGGTTCATCCTACAGCAAGATGATGACCCAAAACATAAATCCAAGCTATGGCAGAACTACCTGAAGAAAAAACAACAAGATGGTACACTTGAAAACATGGAGTGGCCAGCACAGTCTCCAGACTTAAACCCCATGGAGCTGGTTTGGGATGAACTGGACAAAAGAGTGAAAGCAAACACACCTACAAGTGACACACATTTATGGGAACTTCTGCAACAGAGTTGGGAAGAACTTTCTGAAGAATATTTGATTTCCATTGTAGAAAGAATGCCACGAGTGTGTTCAACTGTTCTATCTGCCAAAGGTGGCTACTTTGATGAGTCAAAAGTTTAGAATATATTTTGGTTTCTAAATTGATTCCATGATTTCTTTTTTAACTTCAATTATTTATTTGTTCTATGCTTTAATTTCAGAGTACACTGAGGGTGTATTCACACCTGCCTTGTTTCGTTCATTTAAAACGGACCAGAGTTCGTTTGCTCCCTTGGTTCGGACCTTTTGGGCTGGTGTGAATAAAAACCATCGAACTCTGTTCCAGACCAAACAAGCGAACCGAGACCCAGCTGAAGAGGTGGTCTTGGTCCAGTACCTTATGAACCCTGGTGCGGTTCGTTTGAGGTGTGAAAGCAGCCCGGACCTGATCTGACACAGTTGTTTTTTTTTTATATTGTGGAAATGGTGCATTGTTATTAGTTTATGCTGGCACTGTAGAAAGGCAAAGGTCAAAGCCAGTATCATTTTGGTTTCTGTTCGCGGTAATTGAGCTTCAGTGTGGGTATGGGTTGGATTCAGTGCTCATGCAAAACAGTAACATGCGGACATTTCATTTTCAGAACTCCGGTTAGATTTGTCTGTTGTGCTTGAAAAGAAAAATAATAAACGACTTCATCACCCCCAGCAAACTTCACCTGCGTTAAAGAATTCTGTGCCTGCCTAACTGAACAGTGATATAGGATAGGTACACATATGTAAGCAGTACGGAACACTAATGCTTTTTGTTAACAGTCTTTTGATATACTACATACCTGTTACGTCTTGCATAAATAAGAGCAACAGTCACAACATGATGTTCATACATGAGCGCTGTCCTCCGTAGCCGTCTTGCCTTGTGTCTTCGTCGTTGAGAAATGAATTCTACAATTTTGTAAACCTGACATTGTATCAAACACTCTTGCTGCTCAAACATTTGTGCAAACGTCTATAAAATCTGTAAAAACCATATCGCTATGACGATAACAAAAACAGCACGCAAAGTTTCCATGATTCTCTCCTTTCACTTTGGACTGAGCGCTTTAATCGACACTGATCATTTCTGTCCAATGGCTGAACTACCTCAGCACACGTGGTTTTGTTTACAGATTTTGGTTCACTTACAAAAATGTACAATGTGAAAGCAAACCGCACCAAAAAAAAAAAGAAAAAGAAAAAAAAAAGAAAGAAAAAACACATTTGGTCTGGCCCAAAGCAAGTGGACTATCGGACTTTCCTGGTGTGAATACACCCTGAGACATTAAACTGCATCATTTTCAATGAAATTCTGGAAAAATTGGGGTGTTCTAAAACTTTTGACCGGAAGTGTATATTCATGCAATTTGAGGGTCAATAGAAAAGGGACTACAATAACACTTAGTGATCAGATTGAACAGGATTGGGATTAGAGTCCTACCTGAAGGGCTTGTCTCTACCATGACAAATGACAGCAACTGACGAACGACAGCCGGACAAGGAGGAGTGTTGTCCTTGAAGCAAACAGTAGACACCAAATCTACGAAGAAAGCATTACACCGCTTCCTGAGCTGAATGTGCTGGTTTATTCTGGTTCTTCAAATAAAAACAAAAAAAGCCAAGAGTGACAGTGATTAAATAAAATAAAGTGTTTTCCTTTCACTCTGATCGACTTGCAGTTTCAGTTACAAACCTCGTGTCTTCACATGGAACCAAACGGAAATCTTCATCAACTGAAGTCTTGCAAAAAGGACAGTACATCTGACCTAGGGTCAGGCACTGTTTGATACAAGCCATGCAGTAGATGTGGTCACATGGCAGACGGATTGGATCCTGAGGATCTTCAGAGCATATGCGGCACACAGAATCAAACCTGTAAAAGGCAAATGAATGCACCAAGTGACGGTAATAATCTTTAATCTCAAAGTGAACAGAACTGTACAGACTTCCACATGGTACCATTTTCATTGTTCTACCGTACTTTATTGAGAAGTTACAACCCATCCCCCCCTCCCATGTAGATAATCATAAATCTTTATCATGAAATATCTTGAAACCTTTAGTTGAACAGCTCCTGCATCACCTGTTATAAGTAAGAATCAGCAAATTTTATCTCGGAGGTAAATAATTTACTAAAATTTGTTGACCAGTGTGTTATCCCCACAGGGAAATTCATTGTCTAAACACAAACAGTGCCTAGCATTAGCATTAGCATTCGCATAAGCACATTTATACACAGGTATACATTTATTTTTTTGTTTTTCTTCTGATCGTTTGCTTTTGGTAAAACATTCATTCATTTGTTCATTCCAATAGTGATTTTTTATTTTCTTTAACTAATTAGGAGCCAGTTTAAATATTTTATAAAGTCATGTGCTGTGGTTCCAACTGCAGCAGCATCATTCTGAATGAACAGTCTGATACAGGATGTGCACTCATACCTGAAGAGGTGTCCGACAGCTCCATCTTTGCAGGTTCTGAGTAAATCAATTAGAGCCTTAAACGTCTCCTGAGATTTGAGATCTGAATTCCATTCCAGAACCTTAATGAAATAGTTGAAGCAAAACATTTTTAGTGAAATCAGAACAATTTCAGTTATTGTGAGGGGTTTTAAATAATCAGAACCTTTGGAACTTTAACTTTACCCTGTATTTTGAAACATCTCTGTTCGTTTCCACTGAAATTACCCAGTAAAAAACTTTAATTGGACCCCAAACTTCCCCTGAAATAAGTTTCAGGAAAGGGAGAGACTTTCCAGATTTCCGAAATTTTGTTGGGGGCGGGGCTATGTGCTGAAGAATGCTGATTGGTGGAAGACACTGTCAGCATTCCACATTTCTGTTCACCCTCCATGTTTGATCCAGTCGCGTCTGTGAACTGGTTTATTCCATTTCTATTCCAATGTGTGTTGGTCATTGGAGCTAACAGCTAACTAGCACAAAGCAGAGCTAACTTTGGCTAATGCTAATGAGCACAGTGGCACTAAATTTGGCTAACGCTAACTAACACAAACCACAGCTAACTGACTAACAGCTAACAGTACTCTTTTCAGATTGCTGGAATTCTTGTGGGCAGAGCTATGTGTTGAAGAACTCTGATTGGCTATTCCATTTCTACAAGATTCACTTTGGTTTGCATTTTGATCACTTGGAAAACCAAGTAAACCATTGTCTATTTGTCCAACACACGCTTTTGAATGTATTCATTTTGCTCCAATAAGTGTAGTGTCATAAGTGTTCATCTAAAACAGCCTGGACCTTGTTGAAGGTTTTTACTGAATATCCTCAAAACAAATTCCCAGGATTCCCAGGTAAATAAATTCCTGGTAATTCAAATTCCTTGGAATGTTGGTGGAAAACGGGCTAATGCGAGGGGTTTTGACCCATAAAGACCCAAACATCCACCTGTGGCCAAACCATCTACTGATCTAAACTGTTTAATTCCTGTTGATCCACTAAGTCTATCAATACATATAAATAACAAATGTAAAATACAGTTCTTCATCTTTTCACGGTCATCAGATATGACCATATTTGGACATTCAGAGGCTCCGTAGTTACCGTGGAAACACCGTCATCTTCTACAACATTGATTCACCAGTAAAACCCATGGAGTTGGATCAATGACAGTGGATGGACACACTGGGTTTATGTTCAGTTAATGACAGATTTGCTGAAAAGTCATTTTTTCTTCAGATAATCTGAGCTTTTATGAACATCTACATGTTCATAAAAGATGATTTTCATTGAACAACGTAAAATACAGAGGACAAAATTAAAATAAAAGGTGATAAATCACTTAATAAAGGTTAAATAGTCACAAAAATTCCTTTGGGAACTGACACAAAAGTAGCTCTAGGTCTTTATGGGTTAAATGATTGTGATACATTGACAAAATGGGTTGTACAAACAAACCTTTCCAAGCTTCTTTGTCTGCTGTAAAAACAGAGGTGCCAGCTCCCCATTTATCTCTTCGATGCCCAACAGCATGTGTTCCACAAACAGAGATAGAGAAAATATCCGATTCCATCCACCTCTAAGAAGACAGAAACAGCACCGACACATGAGTAAAGAAATGCAGACTATAAAGATAAGGCAAAGTTGACCAAAGATCAGACCACCCAGGCCCTGCTTCGGTCTGCTGTCCGATCCACAGATGTCTGGTCCTGTCTTACCGAACCCTGTGGACCAGCACTTTGCTTTTTTCTCCATAATGTCTCGTGCTTTCATTGGAGCAGATCAACTCGATGGGAACCTGGAGTCTCTTGACCCGCCTGAGCCACGTCCGTCTTTGGGCATCTGTGTCCAGGTCTCCGGGCTCCAGGTACTCTACACATGCCTTAGCAGCAAACACATCAATTACCTGGAAGACACAGGGAATAGGACAACAAAACATCACCAGCTGAATCCAAGCAGCTGGACAGATGTCTGTCTGTCTGCATGGGCAGCAGGAAGGATGGACCTGACAACATGATGGTCCTGGCTTCTGCTGGCACAGAGACATGAATATGTAACTAGGAAGGAAACGGATCCAAGAAGGGACAAACTACAGAGCAAGAGCAAACATACAAATATCTCGGAACTGTTGTTGACTCCACACTTAATTTTAAGAAGAATCATCAGAAAGTGTGCATAAAGAGCACCAGCGTCAGCTTTGTCTGCACACGTCCCATTTCCACATTGATAAGACCATGACCACACTCTTATCATTGGTATAAAAAACAGTTTCAGCTAAATCTAACCTGAGGTCATATTTTAGAGGTAACTACCTTTCAAATGAGGTGTCATTGATTCATTTTGGCCTTGTGGTTCTTTAGGTCTTCAGTTTGGAAGGACCACAAGGCCAGCTTTGGAACTTGGTAAATAGGCCAAAATAGGTGGGAAGGAACTGGTTAAATAATATTTACTTAAAAAGACAATGCATTGCAGTCCAGGTAAAACAACTTTTACAGTTATGTTAATCGATGTTTGGACACCTACCAGTTCAAACCCATTGCTAGCGCTGGAATCTTTCTGAAGGTCGTGGGTCAGCTGGGGCTCAATGCACATCATCCTGGAAAGATTCTGTAACCGGTTCTTGAACTCATGGTAAGCAGCATGGACCCAGAGAAGAGAGGTCACTGCGTCTCTGACACCGAGCTTGAACTTCAGCTCATGAACACAACAGTTCATGGCATCATGGAGGAGCTACAAACCAGGAATGTGGATTAGCATCACGTATCACACAGACATTACTGAAAATATAAAGACTTTGGTAACACAGAAAAACAACCTGCAGATCTTGTTCACGTGTCACATTCATTGTCATGGTGATGAAATCCTGTAGGTAGCACTGAAAAAACTCTGTCTGTACGTCCCGGTCTGCATTCTGAATGTGTCGCCCCAGAGGCGTTGTCCAAAAGAGCTCCTCCAGCTCATAATGAGTTTGTTCTATCAGGAAGCAAGATGGGCAAATGGTAGAGAAATGAAAAGGATACGACAACAACACAGATACTCATCAGTTCTGGACAGGGATGGGAATGGAGAACAGGTTCTTGTAGAGAACTGGTTCCCAGTTGCTCACTTCCTTGGAATTATTAGTCTGTTTGCTTAATGACTCCACTTATCGGTTCTATGACATCATCACGCCAAAGGCGTCATCAGGTCATTTCCATATTTTGGTTGTTTCCTCTAAAGTCTGGTAGTATTTGACCAGTGAAGATGACACTGTGACCATTTACAACAGTTGCAGAGCTTTCAAGGGTTAAATCCCTCCAACATGCACAAATATTTAACCACAGCATCCAATTAAACTGCACCAGTGGGACTTCTCTCATTGGCTGCTTGGTGAAGGGGGTGGTGACTCTGGAGGCGAAGCCTACTGCATGGTGTCCTCTGTCACACCCACTAACATTAAATTGCTCTGAGTTCTATCGGTACTGTTAAAGATAGTGTCATTTCACAGTGTCAACCTGCTTCATTATTGTTTAGGAATAATCTCCATGACAACCAGGCTCAGATACAGCAGGTACATCTAACACTGCTTCAACTACACCTTTAGAACCATTTAGGAGGTTTGGTCCAATCAAATGTGAAATGTTAGCACATATTTGACATTAAGGAGTTCATGCAAACAAAGTCATTTGTTCTGTTTATTCCCTAATCCAATGAGAATTAATAAGAGAATAGATTGGGTATCAAACTGATAAGGGATATATAGATAATGGAGTTGGAAAATTAATAAATACTTATCAGTTTCCATCCCTACTTCTGGACCCACAAACAGGCCATCACCTCCACATTGAGGAGCATTGACCCAGAGGTCTTCCAGGTGGTCCTTGATCCTCCAACTGAAAGGAAGGCGGCATCCAAAACTCCCCTTTAGGGTGACGTAGTTCTGGACTGGAATAGTTCCTGTCTCTGAGCTAAAAAACACACAACAAATGACAAATATTATAAAATGGCTGCCATTTGTCATCATTCTACTTTAAGAATAAAAGTTATGCAAAACACACTACGACCACTTACCTGTGGTCAAATGTTAGCTGTGGGATTTCCAGCAGGTTCTCATTCCCAAAGATGTCCAACCACAGTCTCTTGAAAGATTCATCACAGTTTTTATTCAGTAAGATGTCCAAGTTTTGGTCACGGTCAATGACTGAGACCAGCTGAGCCAAGACAGGGACGACGGCAGCCTGAACATGCTTCCATAACGTGTTTCTGTGAAGACCCAGAAATACCTCTTTACTAATGTTTTAAACATTCACAAACAAATACTTTATTGATCCTTTGCAGGAAATTACAGGAGTTACAGCAACAGCAATCACATTCAATCATTACAAGCACTCTGCAATAGATAATAAGGACTCAAATTAAATATTAGTGCTAATTAATAAAGGAAAAAGAATATCTACAAGAATATACACGAGTAAGTTAAAACTACTACATGTGCAAAAACTATAGAGATGTATGAAATGTACAGAACATATAAAATGCAGTGACAGTGAACTTGCTCTTCCCTTTTATTGCACATTGAATCACCTGAAGGATTTATTCATAAAAAGTCTACATAAGAAGACAACCTTTGGTGTAGCGCTCACCTGAAGGTGCCTCCTTTTTGCAAGGCATCAATGTCGGAAGCCTCTTTCATCACCCAATTTTCTTTTTTGCTATCGTGAATGACCAACAAGGAATGAAGACGCTTCTTCACAGTTTGCAGAAATTCTCCTGATAAGAGTCAGATAAACATTAAGAGTCCTGCAAATGCTGTTGGAAACTAAACACTTACAAATAGTTTAATATGTCAAGCAGTTTGTGAATGAACATGTGTCTGGATTCCCTGTAAAACCACGGAGCCAAAATTTTTACACATTATTTCTGTCACAGACATATTCTGAACATTCTGTTATTCACTTTATGACCACATCTGTATCCAGTAATCATCTGAGGGAGGAACTGGGGGTTCTTCGGTCAGTGTCAGTGGTGGTTGTAGCAGCAGTAGCATCATTAGTAGTAGTAGTAGTAGTAGTAGTAGTAGTAGTAGTAGTAGTAGTAGCAGTAGTACTAGTAGTAGTAGTAGTAATAGTTGTACTAGTAATAGTAGTAGTAGTAGCAGTAGTAGTAATAGTAGTCATAGTCGTAGTAGTAGTAGTAATAGTAGTAATAATAGTAGTAATAGTAGTAGCAGTAGTAGTAGTAGTAATAGTTGTAGTTGTAGTAGTAGTAGTACTAGTCTATTCCTGACAGTTTCGTGGGCTGGAAGTATCAGACTGGAGTTTTAGGATTATTTGTAGTGCTGCAGGTTTTAATTCTTCCTTTTTGTTTCTTAATCTGATCTAAATGTCAGGTTCAGTCTGTTTAATCTACTGTGTTCTTCTGTGTAAACAAAGCTGCTTTTCTGACCTTTAATGGCGTCATCGTTGCTGAGGAGCGTCAGGAGGATCTGAACTCTCTGTGTGCTGCGGGTTCCACCTTCCACCTGGTCCTTCAACATTCCCACAGCGTTCTGGACGCAACTTCGCACAAGCTTTGTCGTGTCCATAACATGAGCCATGGCCTGATTCAGGAGGAAACACTGATCAGAGACCAGAGGAGCATCTCACAAGCAGAAGGCCTGTCCTTAAAGATCGCCATGATGATGGTATAAAACTTTACAATTTAGTATTTTTTTGTTTTTTTTCCATTAATCTCTTAAACATCTCTTAATCATCTCTGCTCAAAACTACCAAACATTCAATGATTTTAAGTATTTTAATCAATAAAAAAATCCCCCTCCGCCCAACATTTGTTATGTGGACAATAAAAGATAGCACTGGCTAATCAAACTCGCATTTAAAGGGTTAAAATCCTGACAGTTACTCAATATTTGGTTGTTTTGATCAGGACTGAAGTTGATCAGAATACCTGACAAAAAAAAGAAAAAAACTGTACAGTTTTTCAGCAGCTTTTGAAAGTGGACATTTTTGTCCTGAATGATACAAGAGTGGAGAACATTTTCTTCAGTGTTACGATGATTTAGTAGAAAAATTACAATTTTAAACTGTTGAGAGAGAGATGTTACTACAAAACCAATTTGTCATATGTTCTAACAAATTGATACAGATGAAGAGGAACAATTTGGCCTAATGGACAAAAATGTCCATAGTCATGCATGTTAATTGTCTTATACCACAGAGGTGTCACAGTCCTCCCTCACAATCAGAGTCCCCTGCTGTGCATCGCAACTCAGTCAGTCTTTATTTATATAGCACTTTTCATACAGTGAAGATGTAGCACAAAGTGTTTTACATTTAAACATCAGTACACCCCCCCACCATATTACCAGTGCTAATACGTCCAAACAACAGCACATAAAAAGACTGACTGAGCATGGGAGGACCAGAAAGTAAAAGAGGAGGTGCTGTCTCAGGGAGCACCTGCAGCACATCTCCATCAGGAGCCCATTTAAGGGGCTCCTCTGCTCCAGTGCGGTGTCAGATCACTACTTCTCAGACCATCACAGCCTTTCCCTGATTCCACGGACCTTCCTGGACTCTCTCACCCTGGACTCAGCCCTGTGGACTCTATCCCCTTCAGGTTTTGTGTTTGTTTAGTTCTAGTGCTTGTTTTCTTTAATAAACCCCATTATCCACTTGAGCACTGCACCCATGAGTCCTTTCATTCACTCCTCATCACAAGAGGTATATTTGTGTTTTTTGACAATGAACAGCTAAAATAAAAATGATTACTCACATTTTCCTCACTCCCTGTGTACGAGTAATCATCCACCTCCATGGCTGTTAAAAATAAGCATATATTAATATCATTTAACATCTTTAATGATGAGACATTTTACGCAGAGGAAATGAGAAATTGAGTATTTTGATTACCTTCTGGCTGAGCAATGTTTGTTTCAAACATTTGATTGATTGTTATGCTTTGAAGGGTTTTGATGTCTGAAACAATATCTTTTGATCGTCTGAGGTCATCGATGTGAACTGATCTCCACAGGCCTGTGAAGATTCACATATCTGGTCAAAGACTGTGATTAAAAAAAAATCAATCCAACCAGTAGAAAACCTTACCTCCTTGAAAGCCAACATAGGAAGTCCCTCCTCCGATTCTTGGCAGTCTGGTGATGAAGTACACAAACATTTTGCTTCCTGTGTTCTCCTGAGTTATCTTGTTGATTTCGTTTATGGATGAATATCTGAAAATGAACAGCAAAACATCAATATGGCAAAAATCACACGGTGGCAGCGCAGCATCTACCAGAAATGTCTGCGACTTACTTTGCAGATGCAACAAGATTGGCACTCTGAGAAGCTTCATCGAAATCATACTGAATGATGAGGACTTTGACATCGGCTCCGGTTTTGCTGTTTCCATTTTCAGTTGTGAGGAAGTTCCTACAAAGGGAGAACCGTTATAAACTTGGATTTGACATGTTTACTGTGAGTGTGCTGAAAAAGTTAAAGGGCCATTAATGATGTGAAACTGAACTCCATGCATTCACGTCCTCTGTACAAACCTGATCTTCTTCAGGAACGACTGTTCTGTGTCAAACTGCTGCAGTGACAGAAGTCCAACACTTGGCAACACCTGCTCTAGAGGCTTTAAGTCAGATGCTGTCAAAAGTCTCGAGAATGTTGTTACCTGTTGTATACAATTACATATAATAATGACTTATAGATGTATAAAAACTATTAATTGTCCATATTAATGGCAACTGATCTGGACTGAAAGCTGTAGGATGTATTTGAAACTAGCTTTGAATAACTTGACATTTACCTCTGTGAAGGATGAGCTGCAGTGGACCTCCTGCTTTGTGTGAGCAAGTATGTAGTCAACCAAACAGCTGTTGTTCAGGTCTTCAAAGTAGACTCTGATCAGACGTTCAATCTCCACCTTCGGAAGGCCACTGCAGTTCAGTCGCACCACTGAGTCAGGTGTAGCACATTTCAGGAGCATGAGTTTAGCTTCATCCAGTACGCTCTTCTCTGGGTCTGAGTTTTCCACACTGTTCTTTTTGTTTTCTGTTACTTGAAGAACGACAGAGGCACATGTGTCAAAGTGGTAGCCAATGAAGACATCTGCTGGTAGGTACTCATACGTCTGAGTGTCTGTTGACTCCTGACTGTTTAGAGACACAAAGTCTTCAACCCATTTCTGCAATTCAGTCACAGTTCTTTTCTGCTCAGGTTTGAGGACAGTGAAGATATCCAGGTAGTGTTTCTCCAGCCTGTTGATGAGAGGTATAGGGAACTGTTTGTAGACCACCTCTCTTTCTTCTATAACAACAAGCCGGAATTCCTCATGGACCCTACATTTTACACGGTGGGTTCCCAGTCCAAGGTCCACATACTTCTGCCCACCCAAGTAGACATAGTACTGGTTCAGAGCATCGTAGAGACTTTCATAAAGGTTCTGCAGGTTCACAAGCACAACAGTCTGACCTGTCTCCATGCAGATCTTCACCCTATTGATGTTGCGGCAGATTTGGGTATACTCCTGGTCTTTCAAGAAGCTAGAGCCAAAAATAATTTCCGGCTGACAACTTTCTGAAAAGAAAGTTTGCTGGAGAATTTGTAGAGCTGCGTAGTTTTTTGTCAGGATCAGCAAGTACCGGCATTCTTCCTCTTGTCCAACTGCCTGAATGTTTTCTCTCACAAAGTCAGTGGTTCTGATGCTCTCCAGATTTGGTACAATCTGAAGTCCTTCCGTAAAGACAGTAACTGCATCCACATCATCTCTACCACTGAAATTCCTTAACACTGCCTTTACGATTTCCTCTGCTGTGGGTTTCCTCTGAGAAACCTTGGCCACGGCAAAAATCATCTTAATCAGGCTGTAAAAATCACGCAATCCAAAAAAACCATTGCCTTCTTTGTTGCAGATATCCACGTAGGCTCTTGCAAAGGGTTCAAAGAATGCCTTGACCTTCCGCAAAACCACTTCGTCAGATGAGCATATGCCTTTAGCACTCTCAATAAGTTCCCTCTCATCAGGATCACCACGGGAAACAAAAATCCCTCGGTTCATTTTTGCCGGGTCTAAAGCCCAGTTGGAGATGCCAATGAATCCAACCTTTTTGTGTGGTAGGGGATCATCATCGATACACCCTTCTTCAAGCAGTGGGTGAAGAGTTTTCAGTGGCATCTTTGGGGAGTCCTCAGCCAGACCAATCTCATCAAGGACCACAACTGAAATGTATTCTTTCAGGTTCTTTCCTTCCTGGAAACGCCCACACTGTTTGAATGTGTTGATGATGCCCTCTGGAGTTGAGTGAGGACTACACTGGAATGACACCAAATGGATCTGTTTAAGCCTTTTGTAAAGGTCAGAATGCGCAGCCTGACCCTGCATGGCATCAGCCACTAAGGTTTTAGACAGAGATTTTGAACTTCCTGGTTTCCCAACTAAGAAGAGAGGGATTCTTAGCTCAATACAGAGAACCATCATGAAGACGTTCTCTTTGAGGGCGTTGTTTCTTGCAATTGTATGTGCTATGGGCACCCCACTGAGAAATAAATCCTGCATGAGTGATATTTCCTGCTTTACTTTTCCTGGGTTGTATGCTGGTGACAGGCTTTTAGAGATTTGTTGTCTGTAGTCATCCTTATTTTCAAGGCTGGCATGGTAGCATACTGCCGTGGCCATAACTACAGACCACTGCACAGGATCTCTGACCTCTGGCTCTTTCTGAAGACTTTCATTCCTTTCAGCATTTTGTTTTTTCTCAAATTCTCTAAGCTCTGCAAAAAATGTAGTGTGGTTGTCAAAGAACCACAGAAAGACCTGCATGCAGCGTTCCACATCTCTGAGGCTGACGAAGCTGCATTCATCCTTCCTTGTCCGCATATATTTCTGTGACCCAGAGAGGACATCGGTGATCTGATTTACATAATTTTTATCAACTGGTTTGTTTTCAACCACTCTTTGCACAATTTGATGAATGTACATCTTCTCTGTGTGGTCATTCAACTGTCCAAAGTCCCACACAAGTGGGATTATGCTTGGTGGTAATGCATGAACTCTATACACTAGCTGGCGAAGTGGGATAGAACCAAGCTTTTCATCTGTCTCTTCAGCTCGAACTCTGTACCCGAGACCTGCAGATTCCAGCCTCTTGATCATCTCCTCAGTGTGTTTGCGGTAAGGGTTGCATGCTGCAATAATCTGCAATCCACAGTCAGGTGTCAGACTTTCCCCGTTGACTGTCTGGTCACAGAGGACTTCCTTAATGCTGCTGATGGCCTCAGTGGTGTTGGCCTCATCGAAGAAAAGAACAGTGTCAAATTTATACTCCTGTTTGTTTGCAGAGGCATTTTTTTCTGCCTCTCTAACTCTGGTGTAAATAATGTTTGGAGTTGTCCCTCCATGCACCTTCACAAGTTGCATGTTCTGAGCTGGTCTTCCATTTCTCTGGAGCTCACAAAGAAATCTGATGAGCCTTGTCTTACCACATCCCGTCTCCCCCATGATGATGACGGGGATGCCACACCTGAACCGCATATGGATTGCCAGCATTTTCAATATGTTGTCAGTTGTCAGCTCATACGTTTCATCGGGGTCACAAGAAGACTTGATACCAAGAACATTACAGATTTGCTCTATTTTCTCTTTTCTTGGAAGACGGTCAAAGTCAATGTTGAAAGGCACCCTCTGTTGCATTAAACCTCTATGTAATGCTATGCTCATGACATTCTTTCTTATCACCTTTCCAGAAATGGGCTCAATGGCGTCAACAGAATTCCCTTTATTGACCTTAAGATGGAAGCCAATAAAGGTCATAGACACGTGGTCATCATTGAAGAAGATGTACGGATGCGGTTCTGTTTCCCACCTCTTCCTAATAAGAAAAGGGGCCAAGTCTTCATCTTTGACACCAGTTAGGTCCACTTGTAGATTTCCTGGACTCTGGTCAGAAATGCAGAGCGATGGAGTGGCGAAGTCTTTCGCCATCAGAATCATGAAGTCCACCACAAAGGTTTTGAATCCACGTAGGACGTCTCCAGTCAATGAGGCATCACAAAAAACGGAATTCTCACAGTCTTGGAGCTGTAGGTTTAGGAACCATGCAAAGTGTCTTAGTTCTGCCCAGGATGGGTCTGGAATTCCACAATACAACAGAAACATCTGGAGACATTCCACATGTGACCCTTCAGCACGTTTTTCACTGTCATATTTGAACGTGTCCAGATTGGCATGTTTCTGAAATCGAGTGAGATACTGGTATGGTCGTTGAAAGGCGGTGCTCCTGAATTCTTGGTCATCCATGAGTGGGTCTTCATTATTAACAAGAGAGGGACTCATCTCTAGCTCTAGTACCTCTTTAGGTGGTCGACAGAAAATATTTGGGAATACATCTGTGAATGAGTTATTCGCACTTCGAGCCTAAACAAAACAAGAAACCAAAAACAAAGGGTTTATTCAGCATTTTATAGGTAATACTTACTAGTATCAAAAAAAGACATTTTATTAGTATCAAATTTCTAAAAAGAATCCTATACCTGATGTGAGGTATTTTTTAATGGTTTTGCAGTTTGCTCTAAAGTCTCAATGATGTACAGCTCCTTGTCACTGCACCTCCACACGTTTCCCTCGGAGTCCATCAAATAACGCAGAATCAGCAATTTGAACAGAAATTCATCAAGTCCTTTCTGCACCTGTTCAGTGAGATAAAACAACTGTTATTATAATGAAGAGAATGAAAGAAAAGGAAATTAAATATTTACTGAAGGTGACCATTACCGATGATGTGACATCAAAATGGAACATGGTGAGTTCTTCCTTATTGGAGTCACATAAGAGAGACTGAAGAATCACATTCTCATCAACCTTCGGTTCAGTCAAGCGAATGCACTTCATCACTGAGGATGTGGTTGAGCCCTGCAATTTCTCATACAACCTCTTAATATAGAGGGATTTACCTATTCAAAAAAAGAACAAAAAAGTCATTATTCATGTGTCAACAGTATCAGTATCTCTGTAATTTGATGACTGAGGTTAAAACTAAGTACATACCAACCCCAGCCCTTTTGGATGAGACAACAACAACACGCTTCCGGTCTTTGAACGCAGCAGCAGCACTCGGTTGGGTTTCTGGGACTACATAGTGTTGGTGCAAGTATGTCTGGATTCTCTCCAGTTTCTCCTGAGGTACCATGTGCAGTTTGTACTGGCTGAAGGCTGATGGAAGGTATGTATGTTCTCTCTCTGAGCTGCAGATAATGACTAGCCTGTAGTCTTGTCTGCTTCTCATTTTCATTTCTTGAAAAAACTTCTCGACTTTAGAACTCACATCGTAAGTCAGCAGATCCCCATATAGCAGAGTGTATATCTTCTGTCCCCTGCTGCCTTTGCTAAGACAGCGCCTGAGGAAAAGTTCCACCTGTTCATATGATGTTGTGGAGTTGCACAAGAGGACCTCATCATACGTAGGAAGTGTTTGATTTTTACTGCACATGTAAACTGAGATGCAAGATGTTAGGACTTCATCATGTGGGCAAACAACAAGGTTTGGTTTTCCAACTGCAAGACCATTAGGTAGCTCTCTGTGAATGTATGTACCCTTGCTATTTTCTTTGTTTGCTAGTTTTTCTAACAGTCTTCCAAGAATTTGCACATCGAGAATGTGTGGAAGAAAACTCTTCATGTCTTTCATGTAAGTGTCCCATATCAGATCAAATTTTTGTAAACCACTTGCTTGGTCTGTGTGACCTGGCAATGGATCCAATTCCTTGGTAAAATCTGAGCTGGCTACCTCATTTTCTGGCACCATTTCAAGTATCTTAAGCTCTTCCTGCGCTTCCAGCAGGTCAGCAGCTGTGCAGTTGGGCTTAATGAAAGAAAGCAACATGAGAACCTGATCACTGACACTGATCAACTTTTGCTGAGACAGGTTGGTACACAGGTTGACAATCTGTTCTGCCGTATAGTAATTTAGATAGTAATGGTGGGATCTCTGATCCTCCACAAAATTCATCCAGTCATCCAGGTATTTCTCCATTTTCCTGCAAAGTTCAGGAAGCTGCTCGTCCACACTGCCCTCCACAGTGACAGCGCTCAGACCACCGTCCAGGTTGAAGTCCATTGTAATACTGGGTTTGTTACTATTTATGCAGCATCTGATCCGAGCTTCCCAGCATCTGAACAGAGGATTCCCGGCTGTGTATAGGACAATGAATGCTTTAGCTAGTCTCTGGGCACCATCAAAAACCTGAAAAACAAAGACAATCTGATTTGCACCCACAAATAATAGTTTTAATACAATGGAAAATACAAATTAAAAAAATAAACCTTTCAAACAGTACATACAGCCACGAAACCAAAGCTGAAGTGTCTTCAGTCCTACGGTGACCAGTAAACTATTTAATTCCACATTAAAATAAAATGAAAATATTAATAACAGAAAAAAGTACCTCTACAAAGTGATCAACTTGTTTTTTCCCCTGATGGCCTTTCCCAGACATGAGCATGAGTTTGTTCTGCAGTTCCCGCAGGTCCTCAAGGGAATAACTCCGTATCTGACCATCATCATGTCCCTCAGGAATCAGGAGTTTCAGGACGGTATCAAGGCTTAGCTGGAATGACAAACACACACAAATTGTCCTTAATTATTTTGACAGAATATTGAGTGTTCTCTGAGACAATGTCTAAACTGAATGAACATTAGTAATAATACAGTCATCTTTGGTTTGTGGCGTTTTGAACCTTTTCAACTCTTTGTGCACTGATCAGGTAGATTCCCTTGTCGTTGATGGCTGATGCTAACGATAGAGACGACCTCTCCACTGATCCATGACTGTCCTTTACAGTCTTCAACCATTCCAGATGACGTGCACTGTCCCGCTGCAAAACAAAACAGTATTTTCAACGGTGAAGTTGTTTCCTGTTAACATTCCAGTGTCCGGGTGAACATATTATGCACACTTTGCTCTTCAAATTATACAAAATCGCATAATTTTCCACAATTTGTGTTAGGTTAGAATTCAAAAGTTGTTCATTTTTGCATGATTTTTGTCCCAGTCATTAAAATCTTTCCACTGTATACAGTGTTATATTCCTACACTAACACCCTTCCACCAAGTGAGTACAAAATCCACACTGACACATTTAACATTTGACCTTTTGTGCTTTCAGTGCTTTAATGTTCACTAAGTATCTACATCAGAGTTGCACTGTAGTCATTTTCAGTACTAAAGAAATCAACTGTCCCTTCTTACCAGTTTCTTCGGTAAGTTTCCATCATTCTGTAAAGCTCCCCAGAGCTTATGGAGTGCTGTCTTCAAAGTGTGGAAATCAGAGTCTGGTTTAAGCTCATAAAGCAGTGAAGAATATCCCAGAACTGCATCGTGGAAGTAGGAGACTCGATGTATGTCCTCATCATTCTCTCCCGCAGAGATGGAAGCCAAGTCAACAAATACCTTCAGCTCGTTGATATCTAAAAATATTTGTAAAAATATAAAAATATATGACCATTATGACTAGAGCAGATCATTTTCTTACATCCGGATTCATCTCAGGGCAGCAGATACTGTACATTACTACCAACATACTCAGAAAAAAAAAAAACACTAATGAGAAAAAAAAAAAAAGAAAGCTACACTGTAGGATATTTTATTACACCAGTGCAGAAATCTTAGGATAGAAGATGCTGGAGACTATGTGGTGAAAATAAAGCCAATCATTTTCATATATTTTGGGATTGCCCTAACATTGTGCCTTTTTGTCAGGCTTTGAAAAAAAAGCATGGAGAACATTTTCAAAGTCCAATTTCCATTCACATTTGAATTCATATAGACTACCGGTCAAAAGTTTTAGAACATCCCAATTTTTCTAGTTTTGTATTGAAATTCAAGCAGTTCAAGTCCAATGAACAGCTTGAAATGGTACAAAGGTAAGTGGTGAACTGCCAGAGGTAAAAAAAAAAAAGGAAAAAAAAAAGGTAAGGTTAAACAAAGCTGAAAAATAATGTACATTTCAGAATTATACAAAAAGGCCTTCTTTAGCGAACAAGAAATGGGTTAACAACTTAAAGCAGTTCTGCAGCAATGGAGGTTGATCAAGCCTCGAAAGTTGGTGCTACCAATTCCTCCAGGTGTCCCAACGTTTGTCAATTCCTTCCAACCCCCTGTGTCTGCAGAAAAGTAGTGTTGAACACACTTTGGTACCATACTGTTGGGAGCATTATTTGAACAGTATTGTACTGCAGAAAGTAGTGTGTTACTATAAAATGGAAAAGAGGAAAAGGCAATTAACGGTAGAAGAGAGACAGAGCATCATAACACTGAAAAATGTAGGTCTGTCCTACAGAGAAATGTCCAAGAAAGTCCAGGTGTCAGTAAGTCCAGTTTCCTTCACCATCCAAAGGCACTCAGAAACTGGGGGAAATGCTGACAGGAAGAGGTCTGGCAGAGCCAAAGACACAACAGAATCAGAAGACAAGTTTAAGACAGTTAACAGCTGGAGTGAGAGGAGACTCACAGGACAACAGCTGAAAGCACAACTCAATAGTGGTCATAGTAAGCAAGTCTCATTGCCATTGCTGAGACTTCAGAATAAGAAAAAGGGGCTTGCCTGGGTCATGAAACACCACCAGTGGACTACTGAAGACTGGAAGAAGGGGTTATGGACTGATGAATCCAAATTTGAAATCTTCGATTCATCCGGCAGGACTTGTGTACACCGTCGAGTAGGTAAAAGGATGGTTCCTCAGTGTGTGACATCAACTGTCAAACATGGATGCGGAAGTGTGATGGTCTGGGGCTGTTTTGCTGGATCCAGGGTCGGTGACTTGTGCAGAGTGAAAAGCACCCTGAACCAAAATGGCTACCACAGCATTCTGCAGCTATGCCATGCAGTACCTTCTGGGATGTGCCTAGTTGGTTGGGGGTTCATCCTACAGCAAGATATTGACCCAAAACATAAGTCCAAGCTATGGCAGAACTACCTTAGGAAAAAAGAACAAGATGGTACACTTGAAAACATGGAGTGGCCAGCACAGTCTCCAGACTTAAACCCCATGGAGCTGGTTTGGGATGAACTGGACAGAAGAGTGAAAGCAAACACACCTACAAGTGACACACATTTATGGAAACTTCTGCAACAGAGTTGGGAAGAACTTTCTGAAGAATATTTGATTTCCATTGTAGAAAGAATGCCAAGAGTGTGTTCAACTGTTCTATATGCCAAAGGCGGCTACTTTGATGAGTCAAAAGTTTAGAATACATTTTGGTTTCTAAATTGATTCTGTGATTTCTTTTTTAACTTCAATTGTTTATTTCTTCTACGCTTTAATTTCAGAGTACACTGAGACATTAAATTGCATAATTTTCAATGAAATTCTGGAAAAATGGGGGTGTTCTAAAACTTTTGACCGGTAGTGTACTTCAGAAAAGAGAACCAGGGGAGAACAAACTCACAGGATAAGTATCTATTAAGAATATCATTGGTGGCAGGTAAAAAAAGCCATCACCAGGAAGTGGGTAACAAAGGATGCACCCAAAATGGAGGACTGGATAGAGGTTATAGATGACATCTATAGGATGGAGAAGGTGACTTTCTCAGACTTCATTTAGACAAATTCACCAATTTTTGGAAAAACTGGGCTGATTTTATGATACTATTAAGAGCTGATTTTACTTGATAAGAGTAATGTGCATATAGACCCATGGAAATGCTGAGTTCATGCTAAACACTTTAAATGTTTGGTGTTTATCTTATACAGAGGAAAAGGGTTTCAGGAAGGAAAGAATGGAATGGGAAAAACACCTTTTATTTCCCACTAACTCTATTTTAGCTTTGTGTGTATATTTTTACTATTTCTGTCATTGCTCCCCTGTATGAGTATGTCTTTTTTCTTTGTTTGATTTCCTCTGCATGTATAGAAGTTATATACATGATGTAAAATGCTGATAAGATAATGCTGCCTAGATAATTAAAAAAAAAAAAAATTAGGACTTTTCATGCGTATAGTTTTACATCCCCTCACAATTTCATATATTCTACTTTTAACCTGTACTGTTAAGTTAACAGCTGTTAAAATCATTCTTACCTTTAAGTGCATCTTTCAGCCATTTTATAAAGTCCCCTCGGAGGCTCAGCTCATGCAGACAGTTTCTGCGAAGCTCAGTTATTTCCACCAGATCCATCTTTGCTTGCATCAGGTCATCGTCAATCCGATTGAGCTGCTCTCTCACAAAGTCTTCATGATTCTAAATGCAGTTAAAAAAAAATAAAGGTAATGTTTTATATCCAAACAGGGGTCATTCTAGAATCAGAGGTTTAGGGGTGCTGAGCACCCAGAGTGTTGCCTGGCCAGGTAGGAGAAATTTCACTGTTTAGTACATTTTAACACAATTTCAGACCATCATTCCCACATTTGTGAAAGAAAAGCGTAACATTTTTTGGGTATGAGAAACTCTGTGACTAAACCATCAAATCTGACAAAAGTTATTTAAATGCTGATCCACAGTAAAAGAGGAATGGACTGGAATCATAAAAGAAATATACCGTAACCCTAATTTCTGGTGGAAGACAATCCTCCATTTTAATACAGCAGCTCCTCTACCTATATATATATATATAAGGGTAGAGACTGCGATCTGGTAGGATCGGCGATTCTACCAGTAGAGACTCTGATCGTAGTCTCTACCAGTAGAAACTCCGATCAGAGTCTCTACTGGTAGAAACTCCGATCCTGCCAGTAGAAGGGTTAGGGTTAGGGGTTAGGGTTCGGATCGGAGTTTCTACCAGTAGAGACTCTGATCGTAGTCTCTACCAGTAGAAACTCCGATCAGAGTCTCTACTGGTAGAAACTCCGATCCTACCAGATCGCAGTCTCTACCCTGACATATATATATATATATATATATATATATATATATATATATATATATATATATATATATATATACACACACACACACACACACACACACACACCCTTTTTTTTTCCTTTTTGGGGTATCTGGGCCCACAGAAGTGATACCACTGTAAGACAGGCATCAGTCATGCGTGCGTGGACCAGGTAATATGAGTGATCCCCATGTGGTTCTATTTAAACTGGGGGATCATGCTTGGAACAGACCGACCCAGGACACACTGGAGGGATTCTATCCCCAGAGCTGGTGGATGTGTCTGGGCAGAGGGCTGTCTGGGCTCCACTGCTGAGGCTGCTGACCCCGCGACCCGGACCTGGATCGGAAGAAGACAGTACTGTATGGATCCGGGACAACGTAAGATGAGTGATCCCCATGCAGTTATATTTCAATTGCGGGATCCGGAAACCACAGCTTACACTGGTATCACTACTGTAGGCTCATTAACAGATTAAAAGTCCGGTCATTACACTGATTAAAAGTCCGGTCATTACACTGACTTCTGTGACAGACTGCTGTCACTGATAGGAGGAGGAGCCAACAGTAGCCTGGAGGCACAAGAAAGATGAAATCAATTTGACAATTTCCCTTTTTTAAATATCATCCTGAATTTTTGTTGTTAAAATATTATGTTTCAACCATGTAACTGTATATGGCTTTGACATTTTTCTAGCATGTTAAGAATGGACAAAGTAAAGAAGAAAAAAGAAAAATTTCAGCAACCTTCAAATATTTTAGGGGTGCTGGGAATCAATTTAGGGGTGCTTCAGCACCCCCAAAAATGGCCTAGAAACGCCCATGCATCAAAACATCCACAGAATGAATATAAATGACTAAATGTTCAGTTGTTAGTTGAACGGGATGGAGCAGCACAGCCAACAACCTGGAGGGGGTGGGGCCTGAAGTGCTGCTGACAAACAATTATGTCGTACTGGAGAAATGTTCGTCTGAAGTCTGGACCTTATATGTGCAAATGTTGTGATGTAACTAGTTATAAAACAGAACAAATTAAGCTGGAATTAAAACAGGTTGTAGAAATCCACTGGATTTTTGCCAGAATGAATCTAAAGATAGTTTTGCAGCAGCTGAAGGGTTCAAATTCAAACTGTATGAACTATTAGGGTCCAAATACACAAAGAAATGAACCACAGACTAAGACAAGTGGGTTTAGACAAATATAAGCCCTTTAACATACTCTTTTTGCCCTTCCATCCTACAGTGTTAAAAACAGGTAATGGCATGCTTTGTTGTGATTGAACATCATTTTGAAGTGGTGTTTGCCACAGTACTGTGGGACTAACTTTCTCATTTGTCTATTAACACAGAGCCAGTCAGTGCGCTCATTATATGTGTAGACCTGTAACCTGTCACCCGCTGCCACAGTACTGTGGCCATAAGTATCACACATGCCATGTGCCTATCCGATTACAAAAAAAGGCTGGAGTGCCAGAGGCTATGTCCAGACGACAATGCCTGTGGTATTTTTCTTTTGTGGATTCTAAGTTTCATCATCACACATGTATTGTTTCCATAAATATCTGCGTCCAGGTGGAAACAGGAAAACTGGGTTAAACTGTGTAATACGTCTGCCACATCTATATGTGGCGCTGTACACAGACACAGACAGAACTGCAGGATACAGTAAAATCACAGAAGAATGCACTGAGCATGAGCATGAGGTTATGTCCGGGGTTTTCTTCTTCTGGTCATGTGGTACTATGGCGTCATTGTTTCCAAAAAGTGGTGTTTTGCCCATCCATACGGCAAACAAAGGGCAGCATTGTGAGATTTTCACGCTCTGGGACCTGTTCTCCAAAAACACTGTTTCAGTGCACCAACAACGCCAGTGTCATGTGGACGAAAGGCCAAAATGATATTGAACTTTTCTGGATTGACATAATTTCGCTGTGGTGTGTACAGGGCGCATAAGCTATATGTCACTCCAGTACTGTGGCAACAAGAGGCTGATGAGTTCATGGAACAGTGTCCATGTTTGGCTCCGTGGCAACAACATGTCCTTACTGCTTATTGTCACAGTACAAATGCTAACATTTGACTGGCTCTGTGGAAATAGGCAAACTAATATTTCGTGCCACAGAACTGTGGCAGTAGCCATTGCCAATTTATAATTCTTCCTTCATTAAGGTTTTTGTCCCATATGTTTGATTGAAAAACACTTACTGCTTTAGTGAGTGTCTCCAAAACCCTGAAGTCGCCTTGGAGACCAAGCGTCTCTTTGACCCTGGTGATGGTTTCAGCTGAAGCCAAAGCTAAATGTAGCTCATGATACTGTTTAATCTGCTCAACCCGGCCGTGGATCCACTGTTTGTCGGCCAAAGGATCAATTCCGCACATGATGTCCAGTTCGTCTTTTAGCTGTTCATACTTCTGCTTGGAAATCCTGAACAGCTTGTTGACTTCCTCAAATGTTAAACTGCCGGTTTTTAGACGAATGTAGATGTCTTTGTACTCGTCAAAGCCTTTGACTAAAACCTCATCGTGAATCATCTTCGGTGTCGCCTTAATGTCCGCTACTTGTTCATCACTTGCGTTGTCTTTCAGTTTGCTTCTAGCAAAGAGTCTGGCTTGTTTCTCACAACACGAATGGAAAATCCCACTGTCTCTAAACTTGTACAGAACCTCTGCCATGGTTCGGATTTCTTCTTCCAGAATGAAGTGGGTGACGGCAGGTATTCGAGACGACGGCTGGTCAAATGGACGGACCTTCATGAACTGGTTTAAAGGCATGACCTCGATGTTGTCCTTCCGTCTTTCCTCCATGTTCATAACATCAACTACCGTGAAAATCAAAATGACAGTCAAGATTCACATTTTCAGATGTGATCATAAACTGAGCAAATGTTGTGATGTGACCAACATACCCGTCATAAACTCCATCAGCTCGTTGGTCTTTTCTAAGAAGACGTCAGTCAGTTCTTTCTGATGGTGAACGGCTTTAACTTCTTCATGTCGGTGTTCTAGAAGACTTTGCATCTTGTCCTCATCTTTGTATTGTTCTTTCTCACAGAGTAAATCTGATCAAATCATACACACCTTTCAGTAATTCTACTATGACACTTACTCAGAAAATACTGTTTAGGGTCAATGATTATATGTTTTCCATAGATAATGTCAAGACCATCATTACCGATCTTCAGTAGTTCAAGGAAGGTCTTCCTTCTGCCCAAAATGAACTTGAGGAGGCTGATCTTAATGTCTCCACGGATCAGCTGATTGTTAACGACCATGAATGATGACACGGCTTTCTTCATTCTGTGACTTGAATCTTCAGAGAGCTTCTCAAATATATTTATTCCTTCTGCATTAAGACATAACATCACGTATAACACACGACTTCTGCTTTAACATCATACAGTGACATTATGCATTCAGAGATACAGCCACAGATTATTATTGTAATCGATTAACCTATTGATTACTTTCTTCAATTCGATTAATCCTCTGGCATCCCGCCCATAGAGCAGTGTTTCCCAACCACTGTGTCATGAAATCATCAGGTGTGCCGTGGAAGATTATCCAGTTTCACTTGATTGGTACTGTAAGCGAGCGGCATGATATAGATACAGGGTGGGGAAGCAAAATGTACAATATTTTGAGGCAGGAATTGAAAGACAGTGTATGACCAATTAGTTTATTGAAAGTCATGAGAATTTATTTGCCACAAGAAAATTGACATAATAGAAAATGTTTTTATTCTATGTGTCCTCCTTCTTTCTCAATAACTGCCTTCACACGCTTCCTGAAACTTGCGCAAGTGTTCCTCAAATATTCGGGTGACAACTTCTCCCATTCTTCTTTAATAGTATCCTTAAGAAAGTCAACATTGCTGTGTGATGTTCTATTGGTAGCATGTTCTAAAACGCCCCAAATAGCAGAATCCAGAGGGTTTAGATCTGGGCTAGAAGGCGGCCATAAACACGATTCCCAAAAATTGCTAAAGTTGGATTTGTTGCTGTTGTCAAGAAGTGTTTTGGTGTTCTTGTGTAAAATTTTAACTTCAAATCATATTTTACTGCATTTCTAACGGTCTTGTTGTCTACCTCAAGTTCAATTGCCATTTTTCTCATGGATTTGGTTGGATCCTTTAGGATTTTGGATTTGAGAGCTTTAATAAAAGCTTTGGTACGTTTTTTGTTGCTTCCTCCACTTCCAGACTTTCTCGTAATAGTTTTGCTCATAGTCATTCTCTTCTTTCCATTATAAACAGTCTTTATGGACACTCCAACTATTTTTGAAATCTCCTTTGGTGTGACGAGTGCATTCAGCAAATCACACACTCTTTGACGTTTGCTTTCCTGATTACTCATATGGGCAAAAGTTTGTGAAAAGGTATGGATAATAGTGTTAGGTATGATTATGACATCAGTATATGTTTGGTTTCAAAACAATTGACGAAGTGCCTGCTGAGAAAAAACAAATAAATGTTCATTGTAAATTTTGCTTCCCCACCTTGTATGTACGACTACACGCACCAATGATCCACTCTACAACAACAGTCTCCCATTTCCCTTTGCAAAGTGAAAGTGAAAATGGACCAGCCCCAAAGTGGTGCGTTCTGTTGTTAAAGCCCCCCTCACTAGTGATGCGCAAATCTGCAGGTTACCTGCAGGAGCCAGAGATTGGGTTGGGGCAGGGGGGGAAATGCCTCTATTATACTACGACAGACCTCAATCCATAAGCTGTGGGGTCACTGACGCACACCTCTCAGCTTTCTCGTTCCGAGACTAGGTTTGCATTATATTTCGATAAATACACTTTTTGTGTCATTTTTGTTTGGTGGTGTGCCTTGTGATTTTTCTGATGTAAAATACGTGCCATAGCTCAGAAAGGTTGGGGAACACTGCCACAGAGGCCTTTCCTAACCACTGAAACCCCGTAATCTGCATAGTGTTGTGTAACTATAAAAAGATTTTTCATAGTTTATTTTTTTTACATTTTGCATATTTTTGTATTTCATCAACTTGAGCTATAAATAAAAATATCAAATTTAATGCCAGATTTTATGACAATAATTGTCTTTTTTTTAACCTTTTAAATGCCATGTTTGTAATGTAAACAAACCATATTTTTTGGGTGAGACATACTGTGCACACTTTGCACTTCATGTTATAAAAGTCATTAATTTTAACAATTTTTACAAGATGAGAATTCAAAAGTTGTTAATTTTTGCAAGATTTTTAAAATTCTGATCCATCCACTAAAACCATCCCATAATAAACAGTGTTAAATTCCAACACTAACACCCTTCTACAAGAACCAATGTCGGTGTTAATCACTGACATATGACAGGAGGAAAAAAAAAAAAATTCAATTTTATTGAATTAAAAAATTAGTTTTTTGCATCAAAAAATATGGTTTGTTTACATTACAAATAAGGCATTTAAAAGGTTAAAAACATGACAGTTATTGAGTATTACATATTTTTGTTTATGGCTCAAGTTGTTGAAATACAAAAAAATTGAAAGTTAAAAACAAACTGTATGAAAACATTTGTGTCATTACTACAGCGCTGTGCAGATTATGCACTTTTGGTGATTAGGAAGGGCCTCTATGGGCGGATACCAGAGGGATATGGAAACCAAGCTTATATTCAGGAAAATTGCAATCGAATAATCTTTTAATCGATTTGAATCTATTAATTGTTTCAGCTCTCTATGCATTTTAGTTCTAATGTTTATTAAAATACCGTATAGTTGGAGAATATCTGTGATGGGCAGCCAGGAGAGCAGGTGCTGAAAGATCACTTCTTCATCTTCCTGGTATTTCCCATGACGGTCTTTTGGCCAGGATTTCTCGATAATGGCCACAATGAGTTTGTCAAACTTAGAATGTATTTTCAGGGTCTCCTTTGCTTTCTTGAACTGACCTTTTTTCAGCATCTCAAACACTTTGCCTTCAGATTTATTCTGTGTATGAGACAAGCAACAATAAACATTCATGTGCATCATGTAAATAAATCACATGGTAATCACCTGTATTTTAAAAAAGAAAATTATGTTCTGAACAGTCTAATTAAAAATGTGTATTTCTTTAATATGTCAATGCTATAAATGTCCATTAGAAGAACTAGAATTCTGTACCTGGCACAAACATGTAACAGCATCAGTGGCACATATTTCGATACTGCAAGCAACATGTGGATTGAAACCATCAAGTTCCTCTATTATTGAGCAGTAGAACTCAATCTGACGCTCAGGCGACTCCTAAAGTCACACACAAGAGTCAATGTGTCATAAATGATTTAGAATTAAGACAAGTGGAAACCAAAATCAGCAGTGGATGGATCACATACCTTTCTGAACTTTCCCTCAAAATCCTTGATTAACCTTTCCTTCCATGTTTTTGTACAAGCGTCATCTTTGAAGATGATGGAAATGACATTGTTCCAGATCTGCAAAGCACAAACAACAAAGGAGTGGTTTTCTGTCATTGACCCCATTTACACGACCATAAAAATCTGATCCCTGAGAATAATCACATAATTACAATAATCAGATCTCATGTGTTTACATGCACTTCAGAAATGCGATAACTGATAAACCCTGTTCACATGTTTTAGTCCATTACTGGATTTCTTTCACAGTATGAGCCTGTTAACATTCACACCAATATTCCGATCATTATCCAATTTATAGAGTTATCAGATTATTAATGATCATGTAAAACAGTACAATCTGATAATAATAAATCAAATTAATACACTTGGATTTCTCTCCAACAACGTCTTCCTGCATGTGTACAGGTTAATCTGATTTATTCAGTTCTGTTACATCTGAACATGTGGGAAAACTATTCAAATTATAGAATATGGAAGCTACGCAGTCAAACATGAGCAGAAGACAATAACAGGAAGTTTGATTCTATCATCACTATGTATGTACGTCCTTTGAAATAAATCCGATAATGGACTGGAACCTCTAAACCAGGGTTCACCACGATCACATTTCTTAAGTACATATAATTATGTGATTACTAACAGTTATCAGATTTTATGGTCATGTAAACAGGCTCAGTGACGGTAGAAATAAACTTCCTGTTATTGTCTTCAACTCACATTTGACTACATCGCTTGCTTTCTACAGTTTTCTTTTTTCCCACATGTTCAGATGTAAAAAAAAAAAAAAAAAAAACTAAATAAATCAGGTTTACCTGTATACATACATGAAGACATCAGAGTATTGGGGACAGATCCAAGTGTGTTAATCTGATTTCTCATAATCTAATGATACTGTTCACATGATCAATACTAATCCCATAACTCCAGAAATCAGATAATGATCAGAGTATTAGCGTAAACGTAAAGGGGCTCATTCTCTGAGATCAGATATGAACATCCAACTGAACATTTAGTTTTTCCAAAATGTGCCAAAATTGCTCACTTCAATCTCCATTAGGTTTTCTCCAAGGTGTTTATCTCTGAAACACCTATAAATCCAAGTTCTCATGATTTCCAGAGCTTTATCGACCATGTCTCTTGGATAGCGCTGCTTTCTCTCTTTGTCTGGAGTTTCCTGAAGGGAATGAATGTTTGAGATTAAATGAAGTCACTTCTTTGTAATCATTCGCTTCACATCATTGACGTCACGAACCTGTTGGTCGTTACATACGACAAAGTCTGAGGCGAATGCGACCAGATTCATGCAGGTTACAGAAAGTCGAATGTAGTCCTGCTTAGATTTAGCAGCTTTGACCTGTTTGCAGATCTTCTCCAACAGTTCCACAGCTGTTTTCAGAAACTCTCTTCTATATTCTTCAGTAAAACTGTCACATAGAAAAAAGACAAAAGTTAAAGTAAAATTAGACCAACATTAAATTTGGGGTCATTTGGGGTCATTTGGGGAATTAAGCGTAAGATCACCTGTTTTTTCCCTCTTTGAGTTTCTTCTGCATGTGTAAGATACTGTCAAATATTTTCTGCAAAACAGAAAAACAACAGTATTCATTTACCTTCCATGCCACAGCCACTGAGAATCCCCCTGTATGTTGGTAAGTGTGGGCAGTGCATTAGGCAGCCAGCTGTGCACCCGTGATTTGCAATGGTTAATTTTCAAAAAGCATGGCCAAAGGAATGGTGCACGACTTGCTCAAAGCTGTGTTAATTATCAATATATTGTTCTTTTACCTTGTCACAGGTATGACAATATCAAAATGCAAGCGGTTGGACGATTAGAGTGTTTCTGATCGAGGGCGGTACCACCACCCCCTCCCTAACCCCCCTCCAAAATTTTTCAGGGATTGGGGGGGCAGCAGGAGGCTCAAGCTCCCATTGTGCTATGTGCGTCGCTTTTATGCCTGCTGGAATATTGCACACCCTGTTCCTCCGTTTCTGCCAAATACGCGGGGTGTGGGTGTTTTTCTAGTCACCGGACAGAAAACCAGACAAAATTACCAAGGGTTTCACAGTGACTGAGGTTTGTGGTCCTCAATTTACTACTGTTATGCAACATCAAACCATTTTTATCTCACCAGCCAATAGGCCATGATTTACTGTGAAGGTGCTGCATCCAGCATCGTTTTCATTATCACTGACGCTGTCGTCTTCGTTTGCAATTTCATCAAACATCTCTGATAAAACTACTGGTCAGATTCATTTCAAATTTTATTTGTATCTTCCTTTGGACAATGTCAATAAAGTTTGTTCAGTTTTGAGATATTCTGAGTTTTGATGAATTTTTTTTAAATATCACAAGTGTTCCTTTCCTTCTACTGCTCCATCTGTTGATGGTTTAGAACATGTAAATGGTTCCAGATATCAGTCTAGTTCCTACTGATCACTGATAGAAGTCAGCTATGGACTGTGATTGGATGAGTTCAGTTCTCCTCCAGTGAAAGTCCCGCCCACTTCTATAGTTAGACTGATCTGCATCCAGACCACAGGACTGGAACATAGAACAGAACCAGGACTGGAACATGGAACAGAACCAGGACTGGGACACAGAACAGAACCTGACAACCTCACACATTCAGCTGGTTCCAATTCAGATAGAATAGACGCTGACGTACAGGTACACAGGGACTGTTTTTGTGCTTGACATAGTTGTATTACTTGTACGTGATGAAGAACAGGTGGGAGAAGGAAAATATATTTATTCACTTATGTTAATTTATTACCGTCACCTCTGTGAGGACATTGAAATCATTTTCAGATTCTAGAGTAGTGATCGCTCTGTAAAAATTACACGAATTTGTGACATTATCTATCAACACATTCTATTTCTGGCTGATCCCAAAGGAGATAGAAGATTAGAGTAGATTTTCATTTCTAAATGCCCTCTCTTGACCCTCTCTTCATATTACAAAAGTATGCAGTCAGAGGCTTACATAGAGTCCAGTATTTGGATCATACTCATTTATTATTTCTGCAGTCAAAACTATTAAAACTCTATAATTTGGTAAAATTTTTTACACAGTTCAAGTTCTATATAAAGCCGATAAAAATCAACTACCAGTCAACATACAAAAACTGGAATGGGTTGGGGGTGTATGTGTGTACAGGTCTGTAGGGATGTGTTTATGGATAATCACAATCTTATGTTGTATAATATGTGATTAGGCACTAACAGTCTGAGGACTGGAATCAGGGGCTAGGACTGGATAAGCGTTGGCTTCTTCCTACTCCCTTTCAGACGCAAAAGTTGTTCTTTTTTCTATTCTATTTTTTTTTATTTTTGTTTTATTTTTTTCCTTATGTTTTGTATTCTGCTTGTATCTGAAATAAACTAAACTAAATCTATCATATTTGATTACAGAGCTGAAATGATTAATCGATTAATCAATCTGAATCGATTACAATATTATTCAGTGATCAGTTTCCGAAAAATCAAAGCTGTGTTTCTTAAATTTTGATGCCGCTAAACATTGGTTCCATTGTTGAAAAAAGCATTTTTTACACCAGATCTAATAATCGTTTAACCTTCTGGTATCCAGTTGCGCATATTATGCACATGTTGCACTTCATGTTATTAAAGGTCTTATTATTTTTCACAATTTGTTTTAGGTCTGAATTCAAAAGTTGTTCATTTTTGCGTGATTTTTTAAAATTCTGATCCATCCACTAAAATCGTCCCATAATAAACAGTGTTAAATTCCTACACTAACACCCTTCTACCGAGTGAGTACAAAATACACACTGACACATATAACATTTGACCTAGAACCAAAATAATAATATATGAACCAATGTTGGTGTTAATCGCTGACAGATGACAGGATGGAAAACAAAGTAATTCAATTTTTATGTAGAATATAGAAAAAAAAACTATTTTGTCTTTTTTTTGCTTCAAAACATATAGTTTGTTTAAATTACAAAAATGGTATCTGAAGGGTTAAAAATAAGACAGTTATTGACAATTTAGTACATTTGTTTATGGCTTAAATTGCTGAAACACAAAAAATTAAATACTTTTTTTTTCTTAAAGTTAAACCATCTTCTGACTTTGGTCCCAGATGTTTATTCAAATGTGTCCAACCCCAGTCAGATCCTAATCCTCCCTAGTCCATTAGTCTGTCTGTGCTTCTGCACCTGAATCACTTCCCTCATGGTGAACAACTTCATAGATGACACCATCAAAAACACAGTCCGTTTGTTTACAGAACAAACCCAAACCTTGCTCAAGCCTTTTTGAAAATTTTGTGCTGAAGTGCATTGTGGGAATGTGAGTTCCCTGCAGCAGCAGTTTGTCTCTTGGTGAAGCTGAACCCAAATGTGTCCTTTACCTCCATCCACCAACTAGACTCATTCTGGAAAACGACCCTGGTGGACTGGAGGAGTTTACGATGGAGCCATCTGGATCGTTTTCTTGCTGAATCTATGAGAAACCACTTTCACTTCCCACAATGCACTTCACTACAAAAGTTCTGAAAAGGCACAAGTGACGTTTGGGTTTGTTCTGTAAACAGACAGACTGTGTTTATGATGGAATCATCTATGAAGGTGTTCAGTGATAAGGAAGTGATTCAGGTGCAGAAGCACAGACAGACTAATGGACTAGAGAGAATTAGGATCTGACTGGGGTTGGACACATTTGAACAAACATCTGGGATGAAAGTCAGACACTGCTTTAAAAACAAACGGTATGAAGAAAATTTGGACATTACTTTGGCACTGCACAGATTATGCACTTTCAGTGATTAAGAAGGGTCTGTCTGTGCAGGATACCACAGGGTTAATTCTTATGATACAGCAGATGCAGAAAAAACTGCAGCTACAAACCCTATGACATAGATGTTGCCATTCTGACCCAAACACTGACAGACATGAGTAGAAATACGAGTCTGTTCACCTTCATCATGTCGTGACTGCGGCTGATGTTCTCAGGAACCTTATTGGTGAAAGCATGAAACAAGTCCAGGAGCTCTGGGTTCATGTCGATCCTGCAGTCCATCAGTTCCTCAAAAGGCATCAGGAACAAACAGGATCGCACTGCAAAGGCATCCACCTCCAACAAATGGCGGTGGCTCTCCATCAGATTCAGCACAGCCCTTGAAACACCAGAGAAGCACAACCAACACAACAGATTTACAGGAATATCCTGGTGTGGGATGTTCAGGTACGCTAGGTTTGGTCCAGACAACAGACATTCTTACTTCTTGTGTTCTTTGCTCATGGATGCAGGATTTTCAATGCTTTGTAGACCTGCCCAAGATTGGCCATACTTCAGTTTTCCAGAATTTGGTGTTTCAAATGCCTTTGTGGTGCCAGTGAGAAGGTGGAGGACAGGAAGTACCAGGATCCAATGGGGCATCTCCTCTTTTTTCATGGTGTTCATCAGTGAAACCAACATTTCTGGTACACTAAAGCAAAAATCATTGCATGGGCGGAACATTAATTATTGGAGTAAAGAAACAGTTGTTTAATCGCATTAGTTTGGGGATGCAGCTTTTATTATCGGATCACCAACAAAAAAGGTACATACTTTTGGACAATACGGACATCTTGAGAGAACTGGGTCCAGAACTGGAGGAAATGGTCTTTGTCCAGGTTGGGCAGGGTCAATGCGTAGCAGAGGTCATTGAACTCATCCTCATTCAGTTTGATGTTGAAATCCTTGTGTCTTCGTACAAACAGCAGAATTAGAGCCATCCTCTTGTGATGCAGGATGTCCTCAGTGTTTTCATCTTCACCCTGAAGGACCATTTTCTCCAACAGGAACTTCTTTAACAGCTCTCGCACCTGATTCATAAAACCAGAAAACATTAATGTAAGATTTACCATATGGATGTTTTATGTAGAATGCAACTGGTGGGAGATTAAGAACTTACATCCTTTCTTCCATAGTTCAAGGAGTGTCTTTTCAGTTTTTGCTTAAACACAATCGGCTCCCCGTAAACATCAAAAAATTGATCCAGCTGATTCACAAAGCTTTTCCAGTTCATGTCAGTCCAGCTTTTGAGAGGATCCAACATGTTCTCCAGCATTACCTTCCCTGCAAACACTCGGCCTGACATCAGTCTCATGTTTTGGTCAGACCTGGGGGTTTCTTGGGTCGCTGAAGACATTGTCCAGATGGTGTCATCATACTGATGCCAGGTCCCTTTGACACAGAGATGAAAGTTAAGTTTACTGTGTGTAAAGCAAATATGTAAAGTTTTCAGGCAAATATAACTCTTCAGATGAATTAGTACATTTACCATCTTTACTGATCAGGTAAGGTTTCACAAACAAACACCGGTTGGTGTCATATGTTGAATCCACAAACTCATACACAGGTTTTCTTTTCCTCTTAAATACAACATATTTGTACGGTACAGGCACAGAGTGAACTTGAGACTCTCTGACCAATAAACTGCCTTCAACCAGAAAACCATGTTGTCCATGATCCCTGTGTAGAAAAAACAGAAATAAAATCACGTTAATATACCGTAACTTCAGTTTGCACTCTGTAAAACACAAAGAATACTGAGGTTACAAATATGAAAGACCATTTCTAGTATGTGCACACATGGCATAAAACTCAGTGTTTAGTCGTTATTATTGCCATGTACTGTGGTCTAATGGTACCATGAGAACATAATATTCGCTACATTAATATTTATGGACCACAGGATGAATGAACAGCTGCAGTAATGTTGTAGCTAATGTGGATCCTTCTACAACAAACAAACAAAATCCTTTTGTGACACTAGGGGGAGGTGTTTGATCTCTAATGGATACAACCTCAATTTAGAAAAGCACCCAGAGAGCGCGGACCTCCACCAATGCAGATCAGTCGCACCCCCCCCCCCCCCCCCCCAATCACCACCAAAATGTAATCATCTGTTCCTTGTGCCAGCATCAACGTTTCCTGAAAATTTCATCCAAATCCATCCATAATTTTTTGAGTTATCTTGCTAACAGACAAACAAACAAACCCCGATGAAAACATAACCTCCTTGGCGGAGGTAATGATAAAATGACAGTGACATACAAGGACATTGGAAATATTCAGTTTTCTTATTACCTCTGCCAAGGAGGTTATGTTTTCATCGGGGTTTGTCTGTCTGTCTATTAGCAAGATAACTCAAAAAGTTATGGACGGATTTGGATAAAATCTTCAGGAAACGTTGATACTGGCACAAGGAACAAATGATTACATTTGGTGGTGATGGGGGGGGCTGATCTGCCTTGGTTGAGGTCGGCACTCTCCGAGTGGTTTTCTAGTTTATTTTATTCATTTATTAGGGACAGTGCAAATTAATGAACATCTACAACAACTGCAGCTGTAAATATGTCAGATTGTAGCAACAGTGCCTTTCCATCTGTAGTCCTTTGGCAGGTGACAAGAAAGACAACTGATAAAAGACAAAACATCATAAAAACACACAAAACACAGTGAGGACGATCTACTGATGGTCACAGACCTGGCTTTCCTTCATCCAGTGTTTAAGTTGTGATTTGAAGGAGGAATATGATTGGGAGTCGCTTATGTCTGAGTAGTAAACTGTGCTAACGTGCTAATATGTTCTATGTGAATCAGTCCCAGTTGAATGTGTGATCAAAAATGCAAAAATATCAAATTTTTTCTCAAAACTGTGAACAAACTTTAAAGACACTGTCCAAAAGAAGGTACAAAAATTAAAAGAATCCACCTGGATTCTATTCATCAGATAATATATTGGATGTTCATATACTACTGTACACACACACACACACACATATACATATATACACACACACATATATATACACACATACATACGCAGGGTGGGGAAGCAAAATTTACAATGAACATTTAGTTGTTTTTCTCAGCAGGCACTACGTCAGTTGTTTTGAAACCAAACATATATTGATGTCATAATCATACCTAACACTATTATCCATACCTTTTCAGAAACTTTTGCCCATATGAGTAATCAGGAAAGCAAACGTCAAAGAGTGTGTGATTTGCTGAATGCACTCGTCACACCAAAGGAGATTTCAAAAATAGTTGGAGTGTCCATAAAGACTGTTTATAATGGAAAGAGGAGAATGACTATGAGCAAAACTATTATGAGAAAGTCTGGAAGATACTATTAAAGAAGAATGGGAGAAGTTGTCACCCCAATATTTGAGGAACACTGGCGCAAGTTTCAGGAAGCGTGTGAAGGCAGTTATTGAGAAAGAAGGAGGACACATAGAATAAAAACATTTTCTATTATGTACATTTTCTTGTGGCAAATAAATTCTCATGACTTTCAATAAACTAATTGGTCATACACTGTCTTTCAATCCCTGCCTCAAAATATTGTAAATTTTGCTTCCCCACCCTGTATATATACATACACACACATATAATTGTGAGTTTTTTATTGTTTAGGCCTGTGATTTATTTTTCTGGCTGTATCATTTTATTCATATATTATGGCTGTGTAACTTTTATTTATTATTATTCTTATTCTCTATACTTAATTCTTACATCTCATTTGTATGTATGTACATGAGCAACGGAGTTCACAGAATTTCCTTCGGGATCAATAAAGTACATATCTATCTATCTATCTATCTATCTATCTGTCTGTCTGTCTGTCTGTCTACTAAGATTCATCAACTGTTCATTCAGTAATAAACGTACCATTTCACATGCAGCTCAGCTATGTTTTCTATCCAAGTCCCAATAGGAGATCCACCTCTGATGAAAAGGAAATCTTCCCCTGGATCAAAGTTGAAATCTTTTGAGAGAACTGCATGGAAGTGTATTGTGAGTCTGTCACGAGTTGGGATGTCGGTGTTCATGGTTGGCCTATAAACCAGTCGTTGAAAACAGAAAATAAAAGTTAATACAAAATCTACATTAAAATGGCAGAAGGATCAAGAGTTATAAAACCATGGTAGAAAACCTCCTCACCTTTTTGGTCCAGTTTCCATGTCTTTAAGGTCGTTGGTTCCTTTGTTTGCTGAGGTTCGAGGAGCTGTGGAGTCCGGATCACTCACCTGTGGATCCAAAAACATGTGTTGAACCTTTAAAATGATTAACCTGTTTCACTAAAAGAATGATCATTTTTGTTCTTTGCATTCATGTGGTTTTTAGTAAAAAGGAGTAAAATCCAATCAGCCTCCCCCTCCTCATTTCAGATAATTTGGAGCAAGTGAGGAATGATATTAAAATGATCATTTACCAGTGTTTGGTTGTGCATTTGGTTAATGGTCCTTCAGTACGGACTTACTCACCTAAATTTTTTATTTTTTTAATGAACATTTGATTATTAAGAAGTATAAAGATGCAACATTTAACAGAAATAAGCATCACATATAGACTTACTCGTCTTAATCCACCTCTGAATATCACCACTATGACATCACAATTCTAGAAACCATCAATACTATACAAAAAAACACCCTGAAAAATAACAAGGCATTAAAGAGAGAGAGGAATTTGATGTGTTGAGGGTGAAACCCATTCTGACTACAGCTGTAAACCCAGTTCAACTCCAAACCTCTACACTCCAACCACAACTGGACCATGTCCATCATCTGGAGCAGTTCACTATCAATATTTATCCAATAACAGGACAAAAACATACAACATTTAAATCCAAAATGTCATATCCTCCTCACCAGAGATGCTCATTATTTATAAAATCCACCCTCCTTTCTTTGAACCCCACCCTAACTCTGTCCTAGAGGTGTTCTGTGGGTTTCAGGTCTATCATTAAGTCCTTTTTTATGTCCATGGAGGCCCAGTCTCCTCTGTCCACTCGGATACCTCACATAAGTTTCTATTCTCTTGAGGACACAGAATGTCCACTAGATAAGCTAGCTTGCGTCAGGGTTGGACCACCTCTGCTCACCATGTCCAGCTTTTCTGGAAAAGTCTGCCTTGAAAATGTTTTTTTTAAGTTTATCCCAGACCATATCATTTTCCTTTCCTCCGTCAGACTTTGTGGGGGTAAATTCAACCTCAAATGTACTAGTAGTACCATTAAATTCAATTAAAACTAGAAAAGAACTCGGAGAGCGCAGACCTCCGCCAAGGCAGATTAGTGGGCCCCTGTGCTCCCCCCATCCCCCTACCCCCGACCACCACCAAAATTTAATCATTTGTTCCTTGTGCCAGTATCAACATTTCCTGAAATTTTCATCCAAATCCATCCATAACTTTGAGTTATCTTGCACACAGACAGACAGACAGACAAACAAACAAACAAACAGACAAACCAACATCGGCAAAAACATAACCTCCTTGGCGGAGGGAACTAGGGCCATTCCACCGAATGGGTGCCACTTCTGTCTCAAGAACATTAAATATATAAATGTGTATGAAAGTCACCTGTAAAATACATTTTATTACGTACAGTGTCCTGCACACAAGGGAGTAAGTTGGATTTAGACATTGGTGGGGACACAAAAGTGCTCAAAGGCAGCACTCCTGAAAGTTTATGTTTTTTTGTATTTGTAATCACTATCGGGATTGTACCCGTACGATAGCTCCCTCCCGTGGTGCAAAACGGCATTGCACCCGTATGCCCTGCCATGCTGCAACACGTGTCGGACAAAGATGCACCAGACAGACACCGGACATGGGGTGGGGCCGAAACGTGCATTATATAGTAGGATAATTTTACATCATGTAGAGCTGAACAAACAAGTAAACAATCATAGTCAGAAAAAGATTCAGTAATTGACATGTTTATAATGCGTATCTGAATATCTAAAGACAATACAAGAATTTAATGCATTCTGCAAAGTTATTCTAATGACAAACATATCCATCATTATTTAACCTCACCTGTGAATTTACAGCTTCTCCTCCTCCATCTCCTCTCTACTGTCTGTCCCCTGACATAAATATGTTGATTCATGACCTATGAACAGATTCTGCATACAATGATCATAGTTAGATGGTACAGTTATTGCCTGAGCAAAAAAGGCTTTTACTTTCACTTACTATTGTAAATTATTCTTCACAAGTATGGCTAACATCACATCTAGAATCACATTTAGAATCTGAGGTTTTGTTGTATTTTTCCCACAAATTGTCTTTATTTGTGTTTTTTATAGATGCTCTCTTCCATGCAAACATATGAAAATAGTAAGTCAAAAATAACTTTAAAAAGTGTATCTGTTTGGTATTTAATATTGTCTTTTTTTCAGTATCTGTGTTGTTGAGCCTCTACCTAGGCCTGCGCTAGCCTATCGCCACATCGCCATTGGCGATGCATTTTCCTGGTTGGCGAAGTTGTTTTCAACCCGTGTAGCCACAGTGGTGAAGGTATTTTACCACTTATGGCAGCGTGACATTCACAATTAAGTGCAGCAGGTACGCTGTGGAGGAGTAATGTCAGCAGTGTGGAGATTTTTCAAACAAAATGACAGTGATAAAAGTAACGCTGACTGCAAGTAACGTTAAAGACACAGACAGATACAGACGGAGCATTCTGTCCGTCCTCTGTGTACATTCTATCCGTTTCCAGGCGCTCATGGATGCGTACACAGATGAAGAATACCACCGGGGGTATGGAGCAGTGTGGACCACCGCCAGCAGAAGTGACAACGAAACTTATGGCTCATTTCTCTTTTCTCTTCCCGCTGAAGCTTCATTCCACTGGTAAATTTATTTTGTATTGAATCTCATATTGAATCTCATGCACATCAGTGGTCAGAATAATTGTATTTATAAGTCTATCATTTATTGTTTTGTTATACATTAGATTAGAAATAAAAATAGTTTAGATGAAAATGTTGACTTACGTTGATTTTTTATGATTTTTTTTTTGTATGAAACTGAAGCCAGATTGAACGTATTTTTAAGATCAAAATGCACCAGAATGCAGGAAAAAGACTTCATTTTTCCCAAAATTTCCTGAGGGAGCTAAGCTCATTGCCGCAGTCCACTACGCGCCCCGTGGCAGGGACCCAAACTGGCTGTGGCTTTTTGTGGCTACACTCATTTCTACTAATGTAGCCACACTGGCTGTATCTTTAATTTTCCTAGCGCAAGCACAGTCTACAGTTTTATACCCTTGAAGTAACTTACACTTTGACTTCCATAGAGGTGTCTTTGGTCCAGTTTTCTTCTCGACATTCTTCAAAACCTAATTCCCAAGCACACACACACAAATACAAACGTAAATGTTATTGACACCACTGATATTTAAATCTGTCTAGCTGACATGTATGAAGAGAACAAATGTCTCTCCATAGACGTGACCCAGACAGAACAAATGCAAACATGTTGACAATTTACGCTAAGCGGTTGGAGATATGAACTGCCTCCTGTCCTGTCCAACGAACAGGTAACTGCAAGTAGTTTTTACAAGTAGGTAGAGTGACCGGAGGGAGAGCCAATCACATGTAGTTAGCAAAACCACAGAGCCAATCGTAGAGCAATATTTAGGTTAGAGGCGGGACTTGTGACAGAGATCGACTGTTAACCTTTTGTGTGCCATAATTATTGACTAAACACTACGGACAGTGGTTGTATTGATAGTGAGTACACAGTAGGGGCTGGATATTAGTAGGGGCGTGTCCCTAGTGTCCTGACCCAATTCTACGCCCCTGCCTGCACATTGATCTAATTGCAAATTTAAAATATATAATTGAAAACATTAATAAAAACTACCTAGAACACTGAAAAATAGCATTTGTTACCTGTCCCCGCCATCTAACGTCACACTTTACCATGAAATATAATGATTAAAATACTTCAGAAATGTTTTTTTTTTTTTTTTGCATTGTTGTGTGACTCCATATCCCATCTATGGTTTAAATAAATTTTTCCCATAAGAAATCCATAATATTTTTGTGAAAATACACATTTTAGTCATGTCCCTACATTCTCACTCAGTCCTGTTACCCTAACACATTCCCCCCTCTGAAAAATTTGGAACATTCCACAAGTCACATGTTCAACAGGAAGTTACATCAGCTGGATTTTCTGAAGGCCATGGGAAGATCAAAACCAAGTTCTCATTTTCTTTCTGTGTATTTGATGATATTGTAACTATGACTGAGAAGAATAAAGCCTCAGTCACAAAGTTTCTTACAAACGATGGATTTGTACAAATGTCCCGGTTTGTACAAGTTCTAGAGTTCGTAGACATTTGTAGAGGGAACAGTAGTTTCTTACGGATGTCTTATGAAGTCAGTACGGCTACCGTTCAAAACGCAAGAGCAACTTGAGGCATCTGTGAACAAATGACGTGAGTTTGTGTCGTACGAACACTGTACAGTTGTCACGGTCTTTGTAAAGGTGCAAGGGTAGATCTGTGTGTCGTCCGCATAACAATGGAAAGATACATTGTGTCACTGAAAAATTTGGCTGAGCAGGAGAATATAAATAGACAATAAAATTGGACCCAAAACTGAACCCTATCTAAAAGGTAGGAATAAAACCAGCTAAGTGCAGTGTCATAAAACCCAGGTTTTATGATGATCAATTCACCCTTTAACACCAAACGTATCATATTTGATACATGAGTTTTGAAGCCCTCTACACAATCAGTGTGATATTTTTTGTCTTGAAAAACCTGATGTATACAATTACATACATGCAACTGTAGCACACTCAGTGCTATGAGGATATCAGATTAGTGTACAGAATTTTAGGATTTTGGACCAGAAGGAATGGCTGCGTCACAGGAGGTGTAAGTTGAGTGACACTCAGACAAATGCTGAACTGTATAAATGCCGGCTGGTATTTTTAGAAAAAATTATTTAAAGAAAAAAAATCAATAAAATCAATAAATTTCAAATAAAAGTTCTCTCTCTTTTGGTACCAACAGTTCTCAGAAACAACCGTTTTCACAATCACAGTGGTTACAATTCGCTAATCCCCGTCTAATATAAACATACACAAGGTTACTCATTACTGAAATCACAATTCACATGTAAATTCAATAAACATTTCATGGATCATAGAAAATCATTCACTTTCAACATAAAGCCTTATTCTTAAGGGAATGACTCCCAAAAAGACACAAAACCCACACCAGGTCCACTTTCTGTGTGTTTGAACGTGTAAATGTAGAAAGTCCGAAGAGTCCAGTTGAATGTCAAAAAGTTCCAGGGGAATGTGTGTGTGTGTGTGTGTGTGTGTTGGGAAGAGGCAGTTGGTGTGAGATGATGTAGAAGGGTTTTGGTTGCAGTGGGCCTACCACACAGCACCGTGCAGAAGCAGGATCAGAGATCGTCTACCGGGTTTGGCTCGCCATCAACTGTTGAATGATCCAACGAATTAACGATGGAAGTTCAAAGATGTACACACACATATATATATATATATATATATATATATATATATATATATATATATATATATATATATATATATATATGTATATGTCGAGGCCCAAAATGGAATCTGGCCCGATTCAGAATCGGGCCGGCCCAGAATGGAATTCTATTCTAGGCTGGCCTAGAATGGAATCCTGCTGCTATAATGTTACTTTTATACCATGTTTAATGCAAATGATCCATAATTCCATAATTTGTCATAATTTTACATTTTCAGTCTTACATACCTTGAGTAACTATTGTCAATTTCAGTCGATTTCACTGTACCATATATTGGTGGGGAGTACCACTAGGTTCTATTTGTAAATAAAATGTATTATAGTTTACAATTAAAATGTTGTTTGTTTCTTTTTTTTTTCACATATTTGCAAATTCCATGTATTGATTTTTGTAATAATTTAGATCATTTGCATTAAACATGGTATAAAAATAACATTATAGCAGCAGGATTCCATTCTAGGCCGGCCTAGAATAGAATTCCATTCTGGGCCGGCCCAATTCTGAATCGGGCCAGATTCCGTTTTGGGCCTCGACATATATATATATAAACCTGACCTGTCAGAAGACAGTGTCATAAAACATCAAAAGTTATCTAACATTCAATTTTCACAATCTATCTGACTGTAACTTTACATGTTGTAACATATTACATGACAACAGATGAAAATAAAACAATGGAAAACACAGTCATGTACTATTACTGTCTAATGCACTTCTTCTGCAACATTACTTTGAATAACATTACATTCACGTTAAATCAGTTTTTTTTCTTTAAGGCACTGCTAGAAAATGCACTAGAACAATAAAACAACATCACATATCGATTACTTATAGAGGGTCTGCACGTGACGTCACCGCTAGCGGAAGTCACCGCGGTTACGTCCACTGAGTGGCAGAAAGAGGGAGATAAGTAGCGGCTTTGGCTTGAATACTGCAAAAACTTTAGAACAATCTAAAAAATGGGGCAGAGCTGTTGTGCCATTGATCACACAAATAGGTTTAAAAAGCACTGGGAGCTGTCGTTTTAGCAGTGACCTAAAGCCAAAGACAGAAGAAGCAGATGGATCGCTGCAATTTGTAGAAATAACTGGAATCCAGGCAACAAAACCTGGATTCGTGTCAGCTAACGTTAATTTATGTTGTATTCTTGCGTAAAATCATACCTTAAATTGCATATTGTTTTGGCTAACGTTCCTTCTTAGTAAAGCTCTTAATGTTAGCATCTGTCATTTAGTTCTATATTTCATAACTGAAACGTTTGTCTTCAGTTGTGTGATTCTGAACCTTGTGCTCTACATGATTTGTAAACTAGCTTAAACTGAGGCTAACCTAGTTTTCCAAATAAGGGGCTACTCTAGCACAAAGCTGTTGTAGCTATGTTGTATCAAGTATTTGATGTTAACTCTACTTAAATATCAAAAGTACAAGTAAATCATCCACTCGCTTGGGTCAATAATAATAATAATAATAATAATCTTTATTTATATAGCACTTTTCATACATTAAAAACTGTAGCACAAAGTGCTTTACATATCAGTTTAAAAATCAGTACCACCCCCCACCCACACCCACCCGCACACACACATACACACACACACACATATATATGCAAACCCACAAGCTCACACATACTTAAGACGACTGGCTGAGCACGGGTAGACCAGAACAAAAATGTAAAAGTAATACTAAGGGTTCAACTCCAGTAAATCAGTAGTGAACTGTGAGCACTACTGCTGGGCCTTTACCTTAGAAATCACCGCCAAGAAAAAACATCTGCACTGACAGAAAACCTCCAAAACAATAGTATGTTGAATTGAAAGCACTCACCAGTTGTAATCCTCTAATTAACAATGACAAGGATGTCAACAACTCTTTGTCTTTTGGATGCTTTCAGCCTTTGCATTGTGGATTTTCCCGGTGTTGAAATCAGGTTCATATAAATGTCAGGATAGGTGATTTCTGTCACAGATCAATGTTTGTACACCCCTTGTTATTTGGTAGCTTGTATGGATCCATGTCCAGTCCAAATGTCTTTAATTTCATGTTATATTCCACATTTTTCCTGGTCTCGCTGTAGTTACTTCTATACTCCGCCATGTTGAGCCGGTTTGTTTTTGCCACTCAGTCTGACGTAGAGGGGCGTGGCCTAGGGGGGAAGTGACGGATGTGCATTCCCTCTATAGGAAAAGATATGCTTTATAGTGTGAACACTTCAAATTATGTGCAAAATATGTGTGACTGTTACGCACAAGTAACAATTCACCAGAAAACACAGTAAAAATAATAAAATACATTCACATTTCAATCAGTTGTATGATAAAATGTGTTTTACATGACAAACAGGAGTATCCGTTCAGTTCAGTAACAGTTCACTCACCAGTTCACACAGGGAGAAAGAGGAGGAACAAAATGGCGGCGCTTCAAAGCCTCGGATTTCTTCAACAAAGAAAAGTATAAAAAGAGGACAAAAATAATGACTTTCTGAACCTTTAGCTTCATTTCAGACCATGAATGAATCCAATAATATTTACAGTGAAATATGTTGGAGTTCACTCGGAGCAGATGTCTGAATTGACCTTCCCGCGGCTCACGGTGAAGTTTGGGCTTCAGGATGGAGGAAAATCCAGCAAAGGGCTCCAAAAGACTCTGAAAAAGGAGTTGTGTCACTGCCGACGGTGGAGCTGACTGGAACATTTCACCTTTTAGACTTTTCTCTCACTTTATTTCTCCCTCTTTTCTCCGTCTCCGGTCTGAACTGCTGAGTTCAAGAGCTCCCGCCGAAAATAGGAACTGACAACAACGGAAGTTTCCAGAAACAGGGGCGGGACAATGCGCCGATTTACAACAGCTCATAGGTCAGGAGGTGTGTGTCAATCATTTTTCCAGGAAGTTAGCTCTTTGGCTCCTGAACAAAATCTGTTTACTAATATTAGGAAAATATAACAATCTGAAACATAATTTAATGACAATTTAGTGCATAAGTTCTTATCATATTATGTCATATCATATTATATTCTATCATATTATACGATATGGGTCACAGCCTCCCCACTTTGATGGTATGCACGTCCCTGTGCATCCAAGTGGTTAAACTGTTGAGTACGTGTATCATTTGTTCATTCGTTTTTCAATTTAAAAACAAAAAAAGACTCGTTTTTTTGTTTTTCATTTTCAAAACCAGAATGAAAAACAAATAACGGTTTGTTTTTCCATTTCCTGATTTTGTGCTCAAATGAAAAATGGAAAAAAAAAAACAGATAACGACTGTTTCATCCGATTTTGCTATTTTTGATGTAGTTAAGTTGTCTGACCCAGAAGTAGTCGTTACTAGGGAAAAAATAAACAAACAGAATCATGGAGGAATATTTTGCTATAATTAAGCAGCTGTTTGATACGTACGGAAGTGTATTGCATTCACACACAAAAATGTATTCGGCTCTGTTTTTCTCAATTAACAAGAAAATTATCTCAGTTAATTCAGAAAAACAGTGCCAAATTTATTTATTTATTTATTTATTTTTCAGACAACAGTATCTCATTAATTCAGAAAAACAGAGCAGAGTTGTTTCATTAAGTCTACCCCATTCAGTGAAGTTCACTGGTCCAGTTAGTCTCACAATAACGCAATAATTTTTATTTTTTGCGTGTCCCTTCCCGGGCTCCGTAAGATTGTGATGAGAAATATAAAGGAAATAATCTAACCAACGAGGCTGTGATTGATCAATAATAGGCCTAGATGATCTTATTATTAGGCTCTAAATGTTGTCCTAGGCTAATGGTTCTAGTGTTGGGGTCGTGCTTGTTGAACTGAGGGGATTGAATGGACGAGTTCGAGCCCTTTTTTTAAAATATGCCATACTCGGGAATGCCCCCTTTTTCTCGGTACCTTAGTGCCACCGAGTTTATATTTGATATTCAAGTGTGTGCGGGACATTTGCCGCTACTATTTGATTGGGTGGAAATTTGCATATAGGTGGGGTAATGTTGATTGGCAGGTCAGTGAATAACGCTCTGATTGGTTATTCGCTTGGACATCAGAACAAGGCCAAAACTCATAATTCGTAACTTGTATTTGGTGATCCGTAACTTCAGTTTCGTAACTTGTAACTTCAGTTTCGTAACTCGTAACTTCAGTTTTGAAACTCGTAACTTCAGCGTTGTACCTGAGGGTGGCAGAGTTGTGCCTCTATCAGATTTAGTTATACATGTGAACAAAACATTCCCAGTGATACAAATATGGTCTACACTTGCACAAATTATTTTTACAACCTCTTTTTTTTATGTGTGTGTTCAAAACTTTTCTTCAGCTACAAATCTTCTTTTATAATTCAAAATCTGATGACACGGATTTGCTTCCATATTAGTCCAGCTCCACTGTCATCCGGATGCCCATGTATGGACACACTCCACATTACAGGTGAGTACTCTGATTTTTTTGTCCTGATTTGCAGTATTTGATTCAAAGTATACGTTAAACTAGGATGATGATTGGTGAAACAGTTTTTTCCAAACATAACTCTGTTCACCTCAGTCAGTTGTATGTCTGTTTTGATAGAATAGTCAGTTGTTACAGCCTGGAAAGGGGAAAGCTGCAGTGACTATGATGAAAAGTAATGATTAAATAATGTAAATAAATTGAAAGATGATTGAAAATAATTATTGTAATGTTGTATAGTGAGTTTTGAGGCACATATGGATGCCAGATGCCAGTTAAGAGTTTAATTTAAGTCACACATTACCGTGTGTGACTAGTGGTGACTAAAGTAGTTACTATTGGCATCCGTTATGTTATGTCCGTCACATTTCTACCCCTGGAGAAATGGAGTTTGTAAAACTACAGCCAGAAAAAGTAGTTTTAGCAAGTACTTTTTATTTTCAGCATTAAATTGAGAATGTACATATGGCGTATATGAAACCAAATACGGCCGTGGGTGGGGTGGCATGTGACTATTAACTACCAGCAAGTTACAGCAAAATGTAGTTGAACTGTGTGTAGTTTAACTCTCCCCAACACTGGACATCAGCACGTGGAGATACAAGGTTTTCACAGGACAGAGAAAGGATGAGAAAAGGTTAAAGCAGGGGTATCAAACTCATTTCTTCCAGGAGCTGCATTCAGCCAAAATGGATCGAATGGGCCGGACCAGTGAAGTAATAGCATGATGAACTATAATTACTTTTTCTTTGTTTTAGTGCAATAAAAACATTAAATTATGATAATATTTACATTTACAAACTATCCTTTCACAAAAAACATGTGAATAACCTGAAAAAAATGAAATTTTGTGTAGTTTTTACAAAATTATGCCTCAACTGTTAAGGCATGACACACAGCGTGGACCCAAATGCAACAAAACTCTTTGGTTCAGTGGTTTAATGAATGTATTTAACAAAAATTCAAAAGTTCAAAAATGGACGAACAATAAGAGGAAGCACAATGTGCTCTACCATTAACCTAAAAAAACCTAATGAACAAAGAGAAGAAGTACAAAGTACTCTATATTAAACTAAAAAGCCTGAGGCAGATAACACATGGAACTAGATCTAAGTAGTGATGTTACAGGATGTACCGAGGCTTCGAAGCGCGTGTCGAGTAATGGAAGGGGTGTTTCCGTGACGCGTGTATCGAGGCTTGCTTCATTTAGGGGCGGAGCCAAAAATGATGACGTCCGAAGCCTGGCTGCCCGGCTGTACCATGCGACAGCTTCACACAGTGGTTCAGTGGTGGTTCTATGTGATTCAGGTTTGACAGCAGAATAAACCCCTCAGGCTCCGTTCAACATGTGGGTTTATGATTGAGAGTTAGGGTCAGTGCAGAGTTTGAACAGAGTTTGGATAGTAGAGTTTGGACAGCGTTTCTATAGTTTGGAGATAGTTTGAAGAGTTTAGAGAGAGAGATCATTTGAAGATTTAGGAGAGAGAGAAGAGAAGGATGAGTAAGAGGATGGAGCCAGTGAAGAAGAGGAGGATTTCCCCTGTGTGGGAACATTTGGATTTGATAACTCCTAATAAGGTAAACTAAATCTAACAGTATTTCAGACACATAAGGTTTGCTTATCTGGAGAACTGGGAGAGACAAAAAAATACTGTACCCCAATTTATATAAAGTTGCTCTTGTGTTTTTGTGCATGCCAACATCTTCTGTACCATGTGACAGGGTGTTTTCAAACGCCAGAGAAGTTGTGTCAAAAAAAAAAAAAAAAAAAGAATCACTTCAAACCAAAAACTGTTTAGAAACTGTTATTTCTGAATAAAAATAAATAAAATCCCCCCTGTCCTGTACATCATTGTCGAAGTTCCACAAGCATGTTCAGTGCCCTCTTCCTAGTTCCACAAGTACTTTCACTGTCCTCTGCCTGTTTAAGTCCAGGACATTTTCCTAAAGTGACAAAAAAAAAAAAAAAAAAAAAAAAAACATTACACAACCTCCCACATGATACTACCATTCGGGGGAAATTTACACACAGAGAATACATTAAAAAATATTTTATTACACACATATGTGATAATTTATGTAGAGAAATTATTTGATCATACATTTTTTGTTATTTATAGTTATTCCCAAGAGCCATAACAGACCCAAAAATTCAATGCATCCCACATTCTGTGGTTCAGATCCAGCTGCCTGTGATTCTACACATGGACAGTAGGTGGTTTCATGTGCACATGAAGCGTCCAGAAATGAACCCTTTCTTGAACTAATTGGTTCAAGTGGTTCGATGCCTCATGAGGCTTCATCTCACCATCACTAGATTCAACATTCAAGATACAAGATACTTAACACGAGGATGTCTTCACAAGAAACAGAAACGACACACTGACAAGAGACAAAGGGAGCGAAGAGAAATATATAGGGTAGGCAGGGATCACAAACAGGTGTGGACACTTACAGGAGGAACACCAGGTGAAGGCAATGATGGGATTAGGAAGACAGAGACAAGACTGACAGAGTGCAGACAAAACAGGAAGGTGACCACCATCACCAAAATAAAACAGGAAGAAACAAAACAAAAACCCTCAACTAAATCAACACACACGACGACGCATGACATCAACTTATCATTTATACAAGTGCACTACAAACAGTGTTACTCAAATATTTAGTAACAGGCAGAATATTGGTAAAAATGTGGAGTTTGGAACTAAAAGAAGAACAATTTCTCATTTGTCCAGGTCATTGTTCTTCTTGATAGTTCTTTGAGGTTCAACTGGACTAGTTTTTTTCTTGTTTTGTTTTCAAAAGAGCTGAACTAGTCCAGTTGAACCTAGAGAAATGGAGTTGTCACTATTTATAGGTTATTCTGTTATTATTTTACTGTAGATCATATGGATGTGAATGTGGAACCTGAACTAAAATGAGTTTCACATCCTTGATTGTTAATGTCTTTAGTGTAATTTTTTCACTTTGCAAATTCATCCCATGGATCAGATTGGACCTTTTGGTGGGCTGGTTTAGGCCCCTGGGCCACATGTTTGACACCCCTGGGTTAAAGGAACCAAAGCTGGAGTAAAATAAAAAACACATTTACCTCTAAAATGTAGAAGCATAAAAGGACAGAAGTGCAGAAAGTACTGGAAATATTCAGACCTGTTTTCCACCTCATAAGGGGTTCTGCATTTATAGGAAGCAGTGCATGTCTCATGTCCTCTTCTTTCAGTCGTTCAT